>NW_027621450.1:15000-47500 GCF_964198595.1 Lampetra fluviatilis | reverse complement strand
AGACACACAGTGTACACACACACACTCACACACATACACACAGACACACTCACACACATACACACATACACTCACACACATACACACAGACACACATACACACAGTGTACACACACACACAGACATACACACACACTCACACACACAGACACACACACACTCATACACACACACAGACACACACACAGACACACACACTCATACACACACACTCACACATATACACACAGACACACAGTGTACACACACACAGACACACAGACACACAGACACACATACAGACACACACACGTGTGTCTGTACACATATACACACACACGTGTGAGGATATGTGTACACTGTGTGTGTGTGTACACTGTGTGTGTGTGTGTACATTGTGTGTGTGTACACTGTGTGTGTGTACACTGTGTGTGTGTGTGTACACTGTGTGTGTACACTGTGTGTGTGTATGTACACTGTGTGTACACTGTGTGTGTGTACACTGTGTGTGTGTACACTGTGTGTCTGTGTGTGTGTACACTGTGTGTGTGTACACTGTGTGTGTGTACACTGTGTGTGTACACGTGTCTGTGTGTGTACACTGTGTGTGTGTACACTGTGTCTGTGTGTGTGTCTGTGTGTGTTTGTACACTGTGTGTGTGTGTGTACACTGTGTGTGTGTATCTGTGTGTATGTCTGTGTGTGTTTGTACACTGTGTGTACACTGTGTGTGTGTACACTGTGTGTACACTGTGTGTGTGTCTGTGTGTGTGTGTACACTGTGTGTACACTGTGTGTGTGCACACTGTGTGTATCTGTGTGTGTGTCTGTGTGTGTCTGTGTGTGTGTCTGTGTGTGTGTGTACACTGTGTGTACACTGTGTGTGTGTGTACACTGTGTGTACACTGTGTGTGTGTACACTGTGTGTATCTGTGTGTATGTGTACATTGTGTGTGTCTGTGTGTGTGTCTGTGTGTGTTTGTACACTGTGTGTGTGTGTGTACACTGTGTGTGTGTACACTGTGTCTGTGTGTGTGTCTGTGTGTGTGTGTACACTGTGTGTACACTGTGTGTACACTGTGTGTGTGTCTGTGTGTGTGTGTACACTGTGTGTACACTGTGTGTGTGTACACTGTGTGTGTCTGTGTGTGTGTCTGTGTGTGTGTGTACACTGTGTGTGTGTCTGTGTGTGTGTGTCTGTGTGTGTGTGTCTGTGTGTGTGTACATTGTGTGTGTCTGTGTGTGTGTCTGTGTGTGTGTGTACACTGTGTGTGTATCTGTGTGTATGTGTACACTGTGTGTGTCTGTGTGTGTGTGTACACTGTGTGTGTCTGTGTGTGTGTCTGTGTGTGTGTGTCTGTGTGTGTGTCTGTGTGTGTGTGTACATTGTGTGTGTCTGTGTGTGTGTCTGTGTGTGTGTGTACACTGTGTGTACACTGTGTGTGTGTACACTGTGTGTGTCTGTGTGTGTGTCTGTGTGTGTGTGTCTGTGTGTGTGTGTCTGTGTGTGTGTAGTGTAGTAGTGGTTAGCGCTACGATGCGCTACGAACCCGGCCACCACCACCACAGTGACAGCGATTATCTGAGCCGGTCCTGGGCCTCCCCTAGGTCGACTCGGCCTCAAATGAACAACCTGGTGCCATGGTGTAGTGTGTAGTCAACATCGCCAGCACTGCGGGAGAGACAAAGGCGGTCGGGCGTGGTGGTGTTGGTGGTGGTGTTGTTGGTGGTGGTGTTTGTGGTGGTGTTGTTGGTGGTGGTGGTGGTGTTGGTGGTGGTGTTGTTGGTGGTGGTGGTGGTGTTGGTGGTGGTGTTGTTGGTGGTGGTGGTGGTGGTGGTGTTGTTGGTTGTGGTGTTTTTTGGTGGTGTTGTTGGTGGTGGTGGTGTTGGTAGTGGTGTTGGTGGTGGTGGTGGTGGTGTTGGTGGTGGTGGTGGTGTTGGTGGTGGTGTTGTTGGTGGTGGTGTTTGTGGTGGTGTTGTTGTTGGTGGTGGTGGTGTTGTTGGTGGTGGTGTTGGTGGTGGTGTTGGTGGTGGTGTTGGTGGTGGTGGTGTTGGTGTTGGTGGTGTTGGTGGTGGTGGTGTTGGTGGTGGTGTTGGTGGTGGTGTTGTTGGTGGTGGTGTTTGTGGTGGTGTTGTTGTTGGTGGTGGTGGTGGTGGTGTTGTTGGTGGTGGTGTTGGTGGTGGTGGTGTTGGTGGTGGTGTTGGTGGTGGTGTTGGTGGTGGTGGTGTTGGTGTTGGTGGTGTTGTTGGTGGTGGTGGTGGTGTTGGTAGTGGTGTTGGTGGTGGTGGTGGTGGTGTTGGTGGTGGTGGTGGTGTTGGTGGTGGTGGTGGTGTTGGTGGTGGTGTTGGTGGTGGTGTTGTTGGTGGTGGTGTTTGTGGTGGTGTTGTTGTTGGTGGTGGTGGTGGTGTTGTTGGTGGTGGTGTTGGTGGTGGTGTTGGTGGTGGTGTTGGTGGTGGTGGTGTTGGTGGTGGTGGTGTTGGTGGTGGTGTTGTTGGTGGTGGTGTTTGTGGTGGTGTTGTTGGTGGTGGTGTTGGTGGTGGTGTTGTTGGTGGCGGTGTTTGTGGTGGTGTTGTTGGTGGTGGTGGTGGTGTTGGTAGTGGTGTTGGTGGTGGTGGTGGTGGTGTTGGTGGTGGTGGTGGTGTTGGTGGTGGTGGTGTTGGTGGTGTTGTTGGTGGTGGTGGTGGTGGTGGTGTTGTTGGTGGTGGTGGTGGTGGTGGTGTTGTTGGTGGTGTTGTTGGTGGTGGTGGTGTTTGTGGTGGTGTTGTTGGTGGTGGTGTTGGTGGTGGTGGTGGTGTTGGTGGTGGTGGTGGTGTTGGTGGTGGTGGTGTTGGTGGTGTTGTTGGTGGTGGTGGTGGTGGTGTTGTTGGTGGTGGTGGTGGTGGTGTTGGTGGTGGTGTTGGTGGTGGTGTTGGTGGTGGTGTTGGTGGTGTTGTTGGTGGTGGTGTTGGTGTTGGTGGTGTTGGTGGTGGTGTTGGTGGTGGTGGTGTTGGTGGTGGTGTTGGTGGTGGTGTTGGTGGTGGTGGTGTTGGTGGTGTTGGTGGTGGTGGTGGTGGTGTTGGTGGTGGAGGTGGTGGTGTTGGTGGTGGTGTTGGTGGTGGTGTTGGTGGTGGTGGTGGTGTTGGTGGTGGTGGTGTTGTTGGTGGTGGTGGTGGTGTTGGTGGTGGTGGTGGTGTTGGTGGTGGTGGTGGTGTTGGTGGTGGTGTTGGTGGTGGTGTTGGTGGTGTTGGTGGTGGTGGTGTTGGTGGTGGTGGTGGTGGTGGTGTTGGTGGTGTTGTTGGTGGTGTTGGTGGTGGTGTTGGTGGTGGTGTTGGTGGTGGTGTTGGTGGTGGTGTTGGTGGTGGTGTTGGTGGTGTTGGTGGTGGTGGTGTTGGTGGTGGTGGTGTTGGTGGTGTTGTTGGTGGTGTTGGTGGTGATGTTGGTGGTGGTGTTGGTGGTGGTGTTGGTGGTGTTGGTGGTGGTGTTGGTGGTGGTGTTGGTGGTGGTGTTGGTGGTGGTGTTGTTGGTGGTGGTGTTGGTGGTGTTGGTGGTGGTGGTGGTGTTGGTGGTGGTGTTGGTGGTGGTGTTGGTGGTGGTGTTGGTGGTGGTGGTGGTGTTGGTGGTGGTGTTGGTGGTGGTGTTGGTGGTGGTGTTGGTGGTGGTGTAGTCAACATCGCTAGCTCTGTGTGTGACCCACAGTAGCTCGCTAGCCTTTGTAGGCAGCGCTGCTGCTGCTACTAGCTAACGCAGCACTTGCCCCTACAGCGTGTCGAGGCTACGCGGGGGAGCTTTGTCTTTTGTGTGTGAGTACATGCGAGTGAGAGT
Organism: Lampetra fluviatilis; assembly: GCF_964198595.1. Classification (NCBI taxonomy): domain Eukaryota; kingdom Metazoa; phylum Chordata; class Hyperoartia; order Petromyzontiformes; family Petromyzontidae; genus Lampetra; species Lampetra fluviatilis. Next base: position 43,719 of record NW_027621450.1, on the reverse strand, counting down.
ACGCGTGAGTGAGTGAGTGGGTGAGTGAGTGAGTGGGTGAGTGAGTGGGTGAGTGAGTGGGTGAGTGAGTGGGTGAGTGAGTGAGTGGGTGAGTGAGTGAGTGGGTGAGTGAGTGGCTGAGTGGGTGAGTGAGTGGCTGAGTGAGTGAGTGGGTGAGTGAGTGAGTGGGTGAGTGAGTGGCTGAGTGAGTGAGTGGGTGAGTGAGTGGCTGAGTGGGTGAGTGAGTGGCTGAGTGAGTGAGTGGGTGAGTGAGTGGCTGAGTGGGTGAGTGAGTGGCTGAGTGAGTGAGTGGGTGAGTGAGTGGCTGAGTGGGTGAGTGGGTGAGTGAGTGGATGAGTGAGTGAGTGAGTGGGTGAGTGAGTAAGTGGGTGAGTGAGTGGCTGAGTGAGTGAGTGAGTGGCTGAGTGAGTGAGTGGGTGAGTGAGTGAGTGGGTGAGTGAGTGGCTGAGTGAGTGAGTGGGTGAGTGAGTGGCTGAGTGGGTGAGTGGGTGAGTGAGTGAGTGGGTGAGTGAGTGGCTGAGTGAGTGAGTGGCTGAGTGAGTGAGTGGCTGAGTGAGTGAGTGGGTGAGTGAGTGGCTGAGTGGGTGAGTGGGTGAGTGAGTGAGTGAGTGGGTGAGTGAGTGGCTGAGTGAGTGAGTGGGTGAGTGAGTGAGTGAGTGGGTGAGTGAGTGAGTGGGTGAGTGAGTGAGTGGGTGAGTGAGTGGGTGAGTGAGTGAGTGGGTGAGTGAGTGAGTGGGTGAGTGAGTGGCTGAGTGGGTGAGTGAGTGGCTGAGTGAGTGAGTGGGTGAGTGAGTGAGTGGGTGAGTGAGTGGCTGAGTGAGTGAGTGGGTGAGTGAGTGGCTGAGTGGGTGAGTGAGTGGCTGAGTGAGTGAGTGGGTGAGTGAGTGGCTGAGTGGGTGAGTGAGTGGCTGAGTGAGTGAGTGGGTGAGTGAGTGGCTGAGTGGGTGAGTGGGTGAGTGAGTGGATGAGTGAGTGAGTGAGTGGGTGAGTGAGTAAGTGGGTGAGTGAGTGGCTGAGTGAGTGAGTGAGTGGCTGAGTGAGTGAGTGGGTGAGTGAGTGAGTGGGTGAGTGAGTGGCTGAGTGAGTGAGTGGGTGAGTGAGTGGCTGAGTGGGTGAGTGGGTGAGTGAGTGAGTGGGTGAGTGAGTGGCTGAGTGAGTGAGTGGCTGAGTGAGTGAGTGGCTGAGTGAGTGAGTGGGTGAGTGAGTGGCTGAGTGGGTGAGTGGGTGAGTGAGTGAGTGAGTGGGTGAGTGAGTGGCTGAGTGAGTGAGTGGGTGAGTGAGTGAGTGGGTGCGTGAGTGGCTGAGTGAGTGAGTGGGTGAGTGAGTGAGTGGGTGAGTGAGTGGCTGAGTGGGTGAGTGGGTGAGTGAGTGAGTGGGTGAGTGAGTGGCTGAGTGAGTGAGTGGGTGAGTGAGTGAGTGGGTGAGTGAGTGGCTGAGTGGGTGAGTGGGTGAGTGAGTGAGTGGGTGAGTGAGTGGCTGAGTGGGTGGGTGGGTGAGTGAGTGGCTGAGTGGGTGAGTGAGTGGCTGAGTGAGTGAGTGAGTGGTGAGTGAGTGAGTGAGTGAGTGGGTGAGTGAGTGGGTGGGTGAGTGAGTGGCTGAGTGCGTGAGTGAGTGTCTGAGTGAGTGAGTGGGTGAGTGGGTGGGTGAGTGAGTGAGTGGGTGGGTGAGTGGGTGAGTGAGTGGGTGAGTGAGTGGCTGAGTGGGTGAGTGAGTGAGTGGGTGAGTGAGTGAGTGAGTGGGTGAGTGAGTGGCTGAGTGGGTGAGTGAGTGGCTGAGTGAGTGAGTGGGTGAGTGAGTGAGTGGGTGAGTGAGTGGCTGAGTGGGTGAGTGAGTGGCTGAGTGAGTGAGTGGGTGAGTGAGTGGGTGAGTGAGTGGCTGAGTGGGTGAGTGAGTGGCTGAGTGAGTGAGTGGGTGAGTGAGTGAGTGGGTGAGTGAGTGGCTGAGTGGGTGAGTGAGTGGCTGAGTGAGTGAGTGGCTGAGTGAGTGAGTGGGTGAGTGAGTGGCTGAGTGGGTGAGTGAGTGGCTGAGTGGGTGAGTGAGTGGCTGAGTGAGTGAGTGGGTGAGTGAGTGAGTGGGTGAGTGAGTGGGTGAGTGAGTGAGTGGGTGCGTGAGTGGCTGAGTGAGTGAGTGGGTGAGTGAGTGAGTGGGTGAGTGAGTGGCTGAGTGGGTGAGTGAGTGGCTGAGTGAGTGAGTGGGTGAGTGAGTGAGTGGGTGAGTGAGTGGCTGAGTGGGTGAGTGAGTGAGTGGGTGAGTGAGTGGGTGAGTGAGTGGGTGAGTGAGTGGGTGAGTGAGTGAGTGAGTGGGTGAGTGAGTGAGTGGGTGAGTGAGTGGCTGAGTGGGTGAGTGAGTGGCTGAGTGAGTGAGTGGGTGAGTGAGTGAGTGGGTGAGTGAGTGGCTGAGTGAGTGAGTGGGTGAGTGAGTGGCTGAGTGGGTGAGTGAGTGGCTGAGTGAGTGAGTGGGTGAGTGAGTGGCTGAGTGGGTGAGTGAGTGGCTGAGTGAGTGAGTGGGTGAGTAAGTGGCTGAGTGGGTGAGTGGGTGAGTGAGTGGATGAGTGAGTGAGTGGGTGAGTGAGTGGCTGAGTGGGTGAGTGAGTGGCTGAGTGAGTGAGTGGGTGAGTGAGTGGCCGAGTGGGTGAGTGGGTGAGTGAGTGGATGAGTGAGTGAGTGAGTGGCTGAGTGAGTGAGTGGGTGAGTGAGTGAGTGGGTGCGTGAGTGGCTGAGTGAGTGAGTGGGTGAGTGGATGAGTGAGTGAGTGAGTGGCTGAGTGAGTGGGTGAGTGAGTGAGTGGGTGCGTGAGTGGCTGAGTGAGTGAGTGGGTGAGTGAGTGAGTGGGTGAGTGAGTGGGTGAGTGGGTGAGTGAGTGGCTGAGTGAGTAAGTGGGTGGCTGAGTGAGTGAGTGGGTGAGTGAGTGGGTGAGTGAGTAAGTGGGTGGCTGAGTGAGTGAGTGGGTGAGTGAGTGGGTGAGTGAGTGGCTGAGTGAGTGAGTGGGTGAGTGGATGAGTGAGTGAGTGAGTGGCTGAGTGAGTGAGTGGGTGAGTGAGTGAGTGGGTGCGTGAGTGGCTGAGTGAGTGAGTGGGTGAGTGAGTGAGTGGGTGAGTGAGTGGCTGAGTGGGTGAGTGGGTGAGTGAGTGAGTGGGTGAGTGAGTGGCTGAGTGAGTGAGTGGGTGAGTGAGTGAGTGGGTGAGTGAGTGGCTGAGTGGGTGAGTGGGTGAGTGAGTGAGTGGGTGAGTGAGTGGCTGAGTGGGTGGGTGGGTGAGTGAGTGGCTGAGTGGGTGAGTGAGTGGCTGAGTGAGTGAGTGAGTGGGTGAGTGAGTGAGTGAGTGAGTGGGTGAGTGAGTGGGTGGGTGAGTGAGTGGCTGAGTGCGTGAGTGAGTGTCTGAGTGAGTGAGTGGGTGAGTGGGTGGGTGAGTGAGTGAGTGGGTGGGTGAGTGGGTGAGTGAGTGGGTGAGTGAGTGGCTGAGTGGGTGAGTGAGTGAGTGAGTGGGTGAGTGAGTGAGTGAGTGGGTGAGTGAGTGGCTGAGTGGGTGAGTGAGTGGCTGAGTGAGTGAGTGGGTGAGTGAGTGAGTGGGTGAGTGAGTGGCTGAGTGGGTGAGTGAGTGGCTGAGTGAGTGAGTGGGTGAGTGAGTGGGTGAGTGAGTGGCTGAGTGGGTGAGTGAGTGGCTGAGTGAGTGAGTGGGTGAGTGAGTGAGTGGGTGAGTGAGTGGCTGAGTGGGTGAGTGAGTGGCTGAGTGAGTGAGTGGGTGAGTGAGTGAGTGGGTGAGTGAGTGGCTGAGTGGGTGAGTGAGTGGCTGAGTGAGTGAGTGGGTGAGTGAGTGAGTGGGTGAGTGAGTGGGTGAGTGAGTGAGTGGGTGCGTGAGTGGCTGAGTGAGTGAGTGGGTGAGTGAGTGAGTGGGTGAGTGAGTGGCTGAGTGGGTGAGTGAGTGGCTGAGTGAGTGAGTGGGTGAGTGAGTGAGTGGGTGAGTGAGTGGCTGAGTGGGTGAGTGAGTGAGTGGGTGAGTGAGTGGGTGAGTGAGTGGGTGAGTGAGTGGGTGAGTGAGTGAGTGAGTGGGTGAGTGAGTGAGTGGGTGAGTGAGTGGCTGAGTGGGTGAGTGAGTGGCTGAGTGAGTGAGTGGGTGAGTGAGTGAGTGGGTGAGTGAGTGGCTGAGTGAGTGAGTGGGTGGCTGAGTGGGTGAGTGAGTGGCTGAGTGAGTGAGTGGGTGAGTGAGTGGCTGAGTGGGTGAGTGAGTGGCTGAGTGAGTGAGTGGGTGAGTAAGTGGCTGAGTGGGTGAGTGGGTGAGTGAGTGGATGAGTGAGTGAGTGGGTGAGTGAGTGGCTGAGTGGGTGAGTGAGTGGCTGAGTGAGTGAGTGGGTGAGTGAGTGGCCGAGTGGGTGAGTGGGTGAGTGAGTGGATGAGTGAGTGAGTGAGTGGCTGAGTGAGTGAGTGGGTGAGTGAGTGAGTGGGTGCGTGAGTGGCTGAGTGAGTGAGTGGGTGAGTGGATGAGTGAGTGAGTGAGTGGCTGAGTGAGTGGGTGAGTGAGTGAGTGGGTGCGTGAGTGGCTGAGTGAGTGAGTGGGTGAGTGAGTGAGTGGCTGAGTGAGTGGCTGAGTGGGTGAGTGGCTGAGTGTATGAGTGAGTGACTGTCTAACTAACTAACTGAGTGTCTGAGTGTATGAGTGAGTGACTGTCTAACTAACTAACTGAGTGTCTGAGTGTATGAGTGAGTGACTGTCTAACTAACTAACTGAGTGTCTGAGTGAGTGTCTGAGTGTATGAGTGACTGTCTAACTAACTAACTAACTGAGTGGGTGAGTGAGTGGCTGAGTGAGTGAGTGGCTGAGTGAGTCAGTGTCTGAGTGAGTGAGTGACTGTCTAACTAACTAACTGAGTGTCTGAGTGAGTGTCTGAGTGGCTGAGTGGCTGAGTGAGTGACTGTCTAACTAACTAAGTTGTCTAACTGACTGACTGTCTAACTGAGTGTCTGACTGAGTGTCTGAGTGTCTGACTGAGTGTCTGAGTGTCTGACTGAGTGTCTGAGTGTCTGAGTGAGTGTCTGAGTGAGTGTCTGAGTGAGTGTCTGAGTGAGTGAGTGTCTGAGTGAGTGAGTGTATGAGTGAGTGACTGTCTAACTAACTAAGTTGTCTAACTAACTGAGTGTCTGACTGAGTGTCTGACTGAGTGTCTGAGTGTCTGACTGAGTGTCTGAGTGAGTGAGTGTCTGAGTGAGTGAGTGTCTGAGTGAGTGTCTGAGTGGCTGAGTGAGTGTCTAACTGAGTGACTGTCTAACTAACTAACTAAGTTGTCTAACTAACTGAGTGTCTGTCCCTCCATCTTCGCCAGCAGTGGCTGAGGAAAGCGCCGGATTAGGGGGGGGGGCGTTGGTGGTGGGGGGGGGAGTTGGTGGGGGGGGGGAGTTGGTGGGGGGGGGTTGGTGGGGGGGGGAGTTGGTGGGGGGGGAGTTGGTGGGGGGGAGGGGCTAGTGGGGGGAGGTGGGGGGAGGGGTAGTGGCGGCGGCGTCGGCGGCGCCCCGGGTGGGGGGTGAGGGGGGAGGGGCTAGTGGGGGGGGGGGAGACTGCGGTGGGTGAGGGGGGAGGGGTTAGTGGGGGGGGGACTGCGGTGGGTGAGGGGGGAGGGGCTAGTGGGGGGGGGGGGGACTGCGGTGGGTGAGGGGGGAGGGGCTAGTGGGGGGGGGGGGGACTGCGGTGGGTGAGGGGGGAGGGGTTAGTGGGGGGGGGACTGCGGTGGGTGAGGGGGGAGGGGCTAGTGGGGGGGGGGGGACTGCGGTGGGTGAGGGGGGAGGGGCTAGTGGGGGGGGACTGCGGTGGGTGAGGGGGGAGGGGCTAGTGGAGGGGGGGGGACTGCGGTGGGTGAGGGGGGAGGGGCTAGTGGGGGGAGGGGCGAGTGGGGGGGGGGTAGAGAGGAAGGGGGCAGAGTGTGGGGGGGGGAGATTGGTGGGGGGGGTGGGGGGGGAGTGGGGGGAAAGAGTGGGTGGGGGTGAGTGTGTGGGTGGTGGTGGGGGGGGGCGGTCGGGCGAGGCAGGGAGGGGAGTGGGGGGTCTCGGCTGAACTTAGAAGTGGGGGAGGGGAGTGGAGGTGGGTGGGGGGGGAGGGGCTGGTGGTGGGGGGGTGAGTGGGGGGAGGGGCTGGTGGTGGTGGGGGGGTGAGTGGTGGTGGTGGTGGGGGGAGGAGGCGCCTGGACTCAGAGGCGCCGGGGAGAGACAGCGGGAAGGGAGTGGAGACGCGGAGAGACGCGGAGAGAGACGCAGAGAGAGAGACACAGAGACACACAGAGACACACACACAGAGAGAGACACACAGAGACACACAGAGACACACACACAGAGAGAGACACACAGAGACACACAGAGACACACACACAGAGAGAGAGACACAGAGACACACAGAGACACACACACAGAGAGAGACTCACAGAGAGAGAGACACAGAGACACACAGAGACAGAGAGAGAGACAGAGAGAGACACACAGAGACACACAGAGACACACACACAGAGAGAGAGACACAGAGACACACAGAGACAGAGAGAGACAGAGAGAGACACACAGAGACACACAGAGACACACACACAGAGAGAGAGACACAGAGACACACAGAGACAGAGAGAGACAGAGAGAGACACACAGAGACACACAGAGACACACACACAGAGACACACACACAGAGAGAGACTCACAGAGAGAGACACACAGAGAGAGACTCACAGAGAGAGAGACACAGAGACACACAGAGACAGAGAGAGACAGAGAGAGAGACACAGAGACACACAGAGACACACACACAGAGAGAGAGACACAGAGACACACAGAGACAGAGAGAGACAGAGAGAGACACACACACAGAGAGAGACACACAGAGACACACAGAGACACACACACAGAGAGAGACTCACAGAGAGAGACACACAGAGACACACAGAGACACACACACAGAGAGAGACACACAGAGAGAGAGACACAGAGACACACAGAGACACACACACAGAGACACACACACAGAGAGAGACTCACAGAGAGAGAGACACAGAGACACACAGAGACACACACACAGAGAGAGACACACAGAGAGAGACACACAGAGACACAGAGAGACACACACACAGAGACACACACACAGAGAGAGACACACAGAGAGAGAGACACAGAGACACACAGAGACACACACACAGAGAGAGACACACAGAGAGAGACACACAGAGACACACAGAGAGAGACTCACAGAGAGAGACACACAGAGAGAGAGAGACACAGAGACACACAGAGACACACACACAGAGAGAGACACACAGAGAGAGAGAGACACAGAGACACACAGAGACACACACACACAGAGAGAGACACAGAGACAGAGAGAGAGCAGAGAGAGACACACATAGACAGAGAGAGACAGAGAGAGAGACAGAGAGACACACAGAGAGAGAGGCAGAGAGAGAGACACACAGAGAGACTCATAAAGACAGAGAGAGACACACACACAGAGACACACACAGAGACACACACACAGAGACACACACAGAGAGACACACACAGAGAGACACAACACAGAGAGACACACACACAGAGACACAGAGAGACACACAGAGACACACACAGAGACACACAGAGGGAGTAGAGATTTTGGGAGCGTTTACAGCAGCGAGTCGTGGTGGAGAGTGGAGAGAGATTAGAGAGAGTCAGGGGAGAGTCAGGGGAGAGAGTGGAGAGTGAGGAGAGTGAGGAGAGAGTGAGGAGAGTTGGTAGAGAGAGCCCTGGTAGAGAGTGGAGAGTCAGGGGAGAGAGTCAGGAGAGTTGGTAGAGAGAGAGGAGAGAGTCCTGGTAGAGAGTGGAGAGTGAGGAGAGAGTGAGGAGAGAGCCCTGGTAGAGAGTGGAGAGTCAGGGGAGAGAGTGGAGAGTGAGGAGAGAGTGAGGAGAGAGTCCTGGTAGAGAGTGGAGAGTCAGGGGAGAGAGTGGAGAGTGAGTGGAGAGTGAGGAGAGAGCCCTGGTAGAGAGTGGAGAGTCAGGGGAGAGAGTGGAGAGTGAGTGGAGAGTGAGGAGAGAGCCCTGGTAGAGAGTGGAGAGTCAGGGGAGAGAGTGGAGAGTGAGGAGAGAGTGAGGAGAGAGTCCTGGTAGAGAGTGGAGAGTCAGGGGAGAGAGTGGAGAGTGAGTGGAGAGTGAGGAGAGAGCCCTGGTAGAGAGTGGAGAGTCAGGGGAGAGAGTGGAGAGTGAGTGGAGAGTGAGGAGAGAGCCCTGGTAGAGAGTGGAGAGTCAGGGGAGAGAGTGGAGAGTGAGTGGAGAGTGAGGAGAGAGCCCTGGTAGAGAGTGGAGAGTCAGGGGAGAGAGTGGAGAGTGAGTGGAGAGTGAGGAGAGAGCCCTGGTAGAGAGTGGAGAGTCAGGGGAGAGAGTGGAGAGTTGGTAGTGAGAGTAGAGAGAGTTGGTAGAGAGAGAGCCCTGGTAGAGAGTGGAGAGTCAGGGGAGAGAGTGGAGAGAGTAGAGAGAGAGTCCTGGTAGAGAGTTGGTAGAGAGAGAGAGCCCTGGTAGAGAGTGGAGAGATATTAGAGAGAGCCCTGGTAGAGAGTCAGGAGAGTTGGTAGAGAGAGAGAGCCCTGGTAGAGAGTGGAGAGATATTAGAGAGAGAGCCCTGGTAGAGAGTCAGGAGAGTTGGTAGAGAGAGTCAGGCTAAGAGAGAGAGAGAGTCCGATGCCTGCGGTGAAGATGGAGCTCTCCTCATCCTCTGCTGCTACTACTACTGCTGCTACTACTACTGCTGCTGCTACTGCTGCTGCTGCTACTGCTGCTACTGCTGCTGCTGCTACTACAGCTGCTACTGCTGCTGCTACAGCTGCTGCTGCTGCAGCTGCTACAGCTGCTACAGCTGCAGCTGCTACAGCTGCAGCAGTTTCTGTGTCTGCATCGTCCGTGGTCACGAGTGGCACGGAGCCGCTGCTGGGAGTCGCTCTCCCTGGAGGTGAAGTCCAGGTGAGCAGAGAACTCTCCCTTAGCTCTCTCTCTTAGCTCTCTCTTTTAGCTCTCCCTTAGCTCTCTCTCTTAGCTCTCCCTTAACTCTCCCTTAGCTCTCCCTTAGCTCTCCCTTAGCTCTCTCTCTTAGCTCTCCCTTAACTCTCCCTTAACTCTCCCTTAACTCTCCCTTAGCTCTCCCTTAGCTCTCCCTTATCTCTCCCTTAACTCTCCCTTAACTCTCCCTTAACTCTCCCTTAGCTCTCCCTTAGCTCTCCCTTAGCTCTCCCTTAACTCTCCCTTAGCTCTCCCTTAGCTCTCCCTTAACTCTCCCTTAGCTCTCCCTTAGCTCTCCCTTAACTCTCCCTTAGCTCTCCCTTAGCTCTCCCTTAGCTCTCCCTTAACTCTCCCTTAGCTCTCCCTTAACTCTCCCTTAACTCTCCCTTAGCTCTCCCTTAGCTCTCCCTTAGCTCTCCCTTAGCTCTCCCTTAACTCTCCCTTAACTCTCCCTTAACTCTCCCTTAGCTCTCCCTTAGCTCTCCCTTAGCTCTCCCTTAGCTCTCCCTTAGCTCTCCCTTAACTCTCCCTTAACTCTCCCTTAACTCTCCCTTAGCTCTCCCTTAACTCCTTAGCTCTCCCTTAGCTCTCCCTTAACTCTCCCTTAGCTCTCCCTTAGCTCTCCCTTAGCTCTCCCTTAACTCTCCCTTAACTCTCCCTTAACTCTCCCTTAGCTCTCCCTTAACTCTCCCTTAGCTCTCCCTTAGCTCTCCCTTAGCTCTCCCTTAGCTCTCCCTTAACTCTCCCTCCACTCTCCCTTAACTCTCCCTTAACTCTCCCTTAGCTTTCCCTTAGCTCTCCCTTAACTCTCCCTCCAATCTCCCTTAACTCTCCCTTAGCTCTCCCTTAGCTCTCCCTTAACTCTCCCTTAACTCTCCCTTAGCTCTCCCTTAGCTCTCCCTTAGCTCTCCCTTAACTCTCCCTTAACTCTCCCTTATCTCTCCCTTAGCTCTCCCTTAGCTCTCCCTCCACTCTCCCTTAACTCTCCTTAACTCTCCCTTAACTCTCCCTTAACTCTCCCTTAACTCTCCCTTATCTCTCCCTTATCTCTCCCTTATCTCTCCCTTAACTCTCCCTTATCTCTCCCTCCACTCTCTCTTATCTCGCTCTTATCTCTCCCTTAACTCTCCCTTAACTCTCCCTCCACTCTCCCTTAACTCTCTCTTAGCTCTCCCTTAGCTCTCCCTTAGCTCTCCCTTAACTCTCCCTTAGCTCTCCCTTATCTCTCTCTTAACTCTCCCTTAGCTCTCCCTTAACTCTCCCTTATCTCTCCCTTAACTCTCCCTTAACTCTCCCTTATCTCTCCCTTAACTCTCCCTTATCTCTCCCTTATCTCTCTCTTAACTCTCCCTTAGCTCTCCCTTATCTCTCTCTTAACTCTCCTTTAGCTCTCCCTTAACTCTCCCTTATCTCTCCCTTAGCTCTCCCTTAACTCTCCCTTAACTCTCCCTTATCTCTCCCTTAACTCTCCCTTAGCTCTCCCTTAACTCTCCCTTATCTCTCCCTTAACTCTCCCTTAACTCTCCCTTATCTCTCCCTTAACTCTCCCTTATCTCTCCCTTAACTCTCCCTTATCATTCCCTTAACTCTCCCTTAACTCTCCCTTATCTCTCCCTTATCTCTCCCTTATCTCTCTCTTAACTCTCCCTTAACTCTCTCTTATCTCTCTCTTAACTCTCCCTTAACTCTCTCTTAACTCTCCCTTAGCTCTCCCTTATCTCTCCCTTATCTCTCTCTTAACTCTCCCTTAACTCTCTCTTATCTCTCCCTTAGCTCTCCCTTAACTCTCTCTTAACTCTCCCTTAGCTCTCCCTTAACTCTCCCTCCACTCTCCCTTATCTCTCCCTTAACTCTCCCTTATCTCTCCCTTATCTCTCCCTTATCTCTCCCTTATCTCTCCCTTCACTCTCCCTTAACTCTCCCTTATCTCTCCCTCCACTCTCCCTTATCTCTCCCTTAACTCTCCCTTAACTCTCCCTTATCTCTCCCTTAACTCTCCCTTAACTCTCCCTTATCTCTCCCTTAACTCTCCCTTATCTCTCCCTTATCTCTCTCTTAACTCTCCCTTAGCTCTCCCTTATCTCTCTCTTAACTCTCCCTTAACTCTCCCTTAACTCTCCCTTATCTCTCCCTTAACTCTCCCTTAGCTCTCCCTTATCTCTCTCTTAACTCTCCCTTAGCTCTCCCTTAACTCTCCCTTATCTCTCCCTTAACTCTCCCTTATCTCTCCCTTATCTCTCTCTTAACTCTCCCTTAGCTCTCCCTTATCTCTCTCTTAACTCTCCCTTAGCTCTCCCTTAACTCTCCCTTATCTCTCCCTTAGCTCTCCCTTAACTCTCCCTTAACTCTCCCTTATCTCTCCCTTAACTCTCCCTTAGCTCTCCCTTATCTCTCTCTTAACTCTCCCTTAGCTCTCCCTTAACTCTCCCTTATCTCTCCCTTAACTCTCCCTTAACTCTCCCTTATCTCTCCCTTATCTCTCCCTTAACTCTCCCTTAACTCTCCCTTATCTCTCCCTTATCTCTCCCTTATCTCTCCCTTATCTCTCTCTTAACTCTCCCTTAACTCTCCCTTATCTCTCTCTTAACTCTCCCTTAACTCTCTCTTAACTCTCCTTTAGCTCTCCCTTAACTCTCCCTTAGCTCTCCCTTATCTCTCCCTTAACTCTCCCTTATCTCTCCCTTAACTCTCCCTTAACTCTCCATTATCTCTCCCTTATCTCTCCCTTAACTCTCCCTTATCTCTCTCTTAACTCTCCCTTAACTCTCCCTTATCTCTCTCTTAACTCTCCCTTATCTCTCCCTTAACTCTCCCTTATCTCTCTCTTATCTCTCCCTTATCTCTCCCTTAACTCTCCCTTAACTCTCCCTTATCTCTCCCTTATCTCTCCCTTATCTCTCCCTTATCTCTCTCTTAACTCTCCCTTAACTCTCCCTTATCTCTCCCTTAACTCTCCCTTAACTCTCCCTTATCTCTCTCTTAACTCTCCCTTATCTCTCCCTTATCTCTCCCTTAACTCTCCCTTATCTCTCTCTTAACTCTCCCTTAACTCTCCCTTATCTCTCTCTTAACTCTCCCTTATCTCTCCCTTAACTCTCCCTTATCTCTCTCTTATCTCTCCCTTATCTCTCCCTTAACTCTCCCTTAACTCTCCCTTATCTCTCCCTTATCTCTCCCTTATCTCTCCCTTAGCTCTCCCTTATCTCTCTCTTAACTCTCCCTTATCTCTCCCTTATCTCTCCCTTATCTCTCCCTTAGCTCTCCCTTATCTCTCTCTTAACTCTCCCTTATCTCTCCCTTATCTCTTCCTTAACTCTCCCTTAACTCTCCCTTATCTCTCCCTTATCTCTCCCTTATCTCTCCCTTAGCTCTCCCTTATCTCTCTCTTAACTCTCCCTTATCTCTCCCTTATCTCTCCCTTATCTCTCCCTTATCTCTCCCTTCACTCTCCCTTATCTCTCCCTTATCTCTCCCTTATCTCTCCCTTAACTCTCCCTTATCTCTCCCTCCACTCTCCCTTATCTCTCCCTTAACTCTCCCTTATCTCTCCCTTATCTCTCCCTTATCTCTCCCTTATCTCTCCCTTAACTCTCCCTTATCTCTCCCTTATCTCTCCCTTCACTCTCCCTTATCTCTCCCTTATCTCTCCCTTATCTCTCCCTTAACTCTCCCTTATCTCTCCCTTATCTCTCCCTTATCTCTCCCTTATCTCTCCCTTATCTCTCCCTTCACTCTCCATTATCTCTCCCTTATCTCTCCCTTATCTCTCCCTTAACTCTCCCTTATCTCTCCCTCCACTCTCCCTTATCTCTCCCTTAACTCTCCCTTATCTCTCCCTTATCTCTCCCTTATCTCTCCCTTCACTCTCCTTGTGTGTGAGGCTGCTGCTGCTGCTGCTGCTGCAGCCCTAGGGGGGGGGGCACCCCCATCGGCAGCTGCCCCTGTGAGTGGAAGCAGCGGGTGTCTAGTAGTGTTATAATAAAACAAAGGTTGCCCAGGTAGCCCACACACGGCTGTCAGGGGCAAGTGCTGTCCGTAGCGAGTAGCGGTAGCGGCAGTGGGTTCGATCCCGACCCTGATGAGATGTTGACTACCTCGCCTGGTACGCAGGAGGTCGTGGGTTCGATCCCAACCCTGATGAGATGTTGACTACCTCGCCTGGTCTACAGGAGGTCGTGGGTTCGATCCCGACCCTGATGAGATGTTGACTGCCTCGCCTGGTCTATAGGAGGTCGTGGGTTCGATCCCGACCCTGATGAGATGTTAACTACCTCGCCTGGTCTACAGGAGGTCGTGGGTTCGACCCCGACCCTGATGAGATGTTGACTACCTCGCCTGGTACACAGGAGGTCGTGGGTTCGATCCCGACCCTGATGAGATGTTGACTACCTCGCCTGGTACACAGGAGGTCGTGGGTTCGATCCCGACCCTGATGAGATGTTGACTACCTCGCCTGGTACACAGGAGGTCGTGGGTTCGATCCCGACCCTGATGAGATGTTGACTACCTCGCCTGGTACACAGGAGGTCGTGGGTTCGATCCCGACCCTGATGAGATGTTGACTACCTCGTCTGGTCTACAGGAGGTCGTGGGTTCGATCCCAACCCTGATGAGATGTTGACTACCTCGCCTGGTACACAGGAGGTCGTCGGTTCGATCCCAACCCTGATGAGATGTTGACTACCTCGCCTGGTCTACAGGAGGTCGTGGGTTCGATCCCGACCCTGATGAGATGTTGACTGCCTCGCCTGGTACGCAGGAGGTCGTGGGTTCGATCCCGACCCTGATGAGATGTTGACTACCTCGCCTGGTACGCAGGAGGTCGTGGGTTCGATCCCGACCCTGATGAGATGTTGACTGCCTCGCCTGGTCTACAGGAGGTCGTGGGTTCGATCCCGACCCTGATGAGATGTTGACTACCTCGCCTGGTACACAGGAGGTCGTGGGTTCGATCATGACCCTGATGAGATGTTGACTACCTTGCCTGGTACACAGGAGGTCGTGGGTTCGATCACGACCCTGATGAGATGTTGACTACCTCGCCTGGTACGCAGGAGGTCGTGGGTTCAATCCCGACCCTGATGAGATGTTAACTACCTCGCCTGGTACGCAGGAGGTCGTGGGTTCGATCCCGACCCTGATGAGATGTTAACTACCTCGCCTGGTACTCAGGAGGTCGTGGGTTCGATCCCGACCCTGATGAGATGTTGACTACCTTGCCTGGTCTACAGGAGGTCGTGGGTTCGATCCCGACCCTGATGAGATGTTAACTACCTCGCCTGGTACACAGGAGGTCGTGGGTTCGATCCCGACCCTGATGAGATGTTAACTACCTCGCCTGGTACGCAGGAGGTCGTGGGTTCGATCCCGACCCTGATGAGATGTTGACTACCTCGCCTGGTCTACAGGAGGTCGTGGGTTCGATCCCGACCCTGATGAGATGTTAACTACCTCGCCTGGTACACAGGAGGTCGTGGGTTCGATCCCGACCCTGATGAGATGTTAACTACCTCGCCTGGTACGCAGGAGGTCGTGGGTTCGATCCCGACCCTGATGAGATGTTGACTACCTCGCCTGGTCTACAGGAGGTCGTGGGTTCGATCCCGACCCTGATGAGATGTTGACTGCCTCGCCTGGTCTACAGGAGGTCGTGGGTTCGATCCCGACCCTGATGAGATGTTGACTACCTCGCCTGGTGCACAGGAGGTCGTGGGTTCGATCCCGACCCTGATGAGGTGTTAACTACCTCGCCTGGTCTACAGGAGGTCGTGGGTTCGATCCCGACCCTGATGAGATGTTGACTACCTCGCCTGGTCTACAGGAGGTCGTGGGTTCGATCCCAACCCTGATGAGATGTTGACTACCTCGCCTGGTACACAGGAGGTCGTGGGTTCGATCCCGACCCTGATGAGATGTTAACTACCTTGCCTGGTACACAGGAGGTCGTGGGTTCGATCCCGACCCTGATGAGATGTTAACTACCTCGCCTGGTCTACAGGAGGTCGTGGGTTCTATCCCGACCCTGATGAGATGTTGACTACCTCGCCTGGTCTACAGGAGGTCGTGGGTTCTATCCCGACCCTGATGAGATGTTGACTACCTCGCCTGGTCTACAGGAGGTCGTGGGTTCGATCCCGACCCTGATGAGATGTTGACTACCTCGCCTGGTATACAGGAGGTCGTGGGTTCGATCCCGACCCTGATGAGATGTTGACTACCTCGCCTGGTACACAGGAGGTCGTGGGTTCGATCCCCGGGTCCTACTGCTGCTACTACTGTGACCTTTGACGTGACGACGACGATGACGACATCAGTCACGTGGTTGAGCGGCTGTCGTCAACTTTGTAATGTCCGGTGAACTTCAGAACTAAGAGCCTTACAGCCGGTGACACAATCTCTGTGGGTCTCTGTGGGTTTCTGTGGGTCTCTGTGGGTCTCTATGAATGTGGGTCTCTGTGGGTCTCTGTGGGTCTATGAGGGTATTTGTGGGTCTATGAGTGTGGGTCTCTGTGGCTCTCTGTGGGTCTCTATGAATGTGGGTCTCTGTGGGTCTATGAGGGTATCTGTGGGTCTATGAGTGTGGGTCTCTGTGGGTCTCTGTGTGTCTCTGTGGGTCTCTGTGGGTCTATGAGGGTATCTGTGGGTCTATGAGTATGGGTCTCTGTGGGTCTCTGTGGGTCTCTGTGGGTCTCTATGAGTGTGGGTCTCTGTGGGTCTCTGTGGGTCTATGAGGGTATCTGTGGGTCTATGAGTGTGGGTCTCTGTGGGTCTCTGTGGGTCTCTATGAATGTGGGTCTCTGTGGGTCTCTGTGGGTCTCTATGAGTGTGGGTCTCTGTGGGTCTCTGTGGGTCTATGAGGGTATCTGTGGGTCTATGAGTGTGGGTCTCTGTGGGTCTCTGTGGGTCTCTGTGGGTCTCGGTGGGTCTCTGTGGGTCTATGTGGGTATCTGTGGGTCTATTAGTGTGGGTCTCTATGAGTGTGGGTCTCTGTGGGTCTATGAGTGTGGGACTCTGTGGGACTCTGTGGGTCTCTATGGGTCTCTGTGAGTGTGGGTCTCTGTGGGTCTGTATGGGTCTCGGTGGGTCTCTGTGGGTCTATTAGTGTGGGTCTCTGTGGGTCTCTATGAGTGTGGGTCTCTGTGGGTCTCTATGAGTGTGGGTCTCTGTGGGTCTCTATGAGTCTCTATGAGTATGGGTCTCTGTGGGTCTCTGTGGGTCTATGAGTGTGGGTCTCTGTGGGTCTATGAGTGTGGGACTCTGTGGGACTCTGTGGGTCTCTATGGGTCTCTGTGAGTGTGGGTCTCTGTGGGTCTGTATGGGTCTCGGTGGGTCTCTGTGGGTCTATTAGTGTGGGTCTCTGTGGGTCTCTATGAGTATGGGTGTCGTTGGGTCTGTGGGTCTCTGTGGGTCTCTGTGAGTGTGGGTCTCTGTGGGTCTCTGGGTGTCTGTGAGTGTGGGTCTGTGTGGGTCTCTGTGGGTCTCTATGAGTGTGGGTCTCTGTGGGTCTCTATGAGTATGGGTCTCTGTGGGTCTCTGTGGGTCTCTGTGGGTATGGGTCTCTATGAGTGTGGGTCTCTGTGGGTCTCTATGAGTGTGGGTCTCTATGGGTCTCTATGAGTGTGGGTCTCTGTGGGTCTCTGTGGGTCTCTATGGGTCTCTATGAGTATGGGTCTCTGTGGGTCTCTGTGTGTCTCCAGACCATGATGATGACGACGACCCCAATGACATCCGCCACTCAGTTGAGCTACTAGCCTTCAAATTCCTCCCCTTCCCATCCACCACCTCCACCACCTCCACCTCCACCACCAGGTTCTGGTGGACGTGGGTGGAGAGCCTTGCCTGGAAGGTGGAGTGTGGGGACGAGCGGGCCCATTGCCGTAGCAGTAACCACCACCACCATCACCACCACCATCATCACCATCATCTTCTAACTCGTCCTCTCCCTCCACCTCCCCACCCACCACCTCCACCACCAGGTACTGGTGGACGTGGGGTGGAGAGCCTTGCCTGGAGGTGGAGTGCAGGGACGAGCGGGCCCATTGCCCTAGCGGGTTCGTAGCGCTAACCACCATCATCACCTTCATCTTCTAACTCGTCCTCTCCCTCCACCTCCACCTCCACCACCAGGTACTGGTGGACGTGGGTGGAGAGCCTTGCCTGGAGGTGGAGTGCGGGGACGAGCGGGCCCTGCTGTACGTGCGACGGCTTTGCCAGGGAAGCAAAGGGCCCTCCATCCGCTACCGGGGAGATTGGCTCACCCCGAACGAGTTCCAGTTCGTGTCCGGGCGGGAGACTGCCAAGGATTGGAAGAGAAGCATTAGACATCGTGGTGAGTGGGTGGGTGGGTGGGTGAGTGGGTGGGTGGGTGGGTGAGTGGGTGGGTGGGTGGGTGAGTGGGTGGGTGAGTGGGTGAGTGGGTGGGTGGGTGGCTGAGTGGGTGGGTGGGTGGGTGAGTGGGTGGGTGGGTGGGTGAGTGAGTGGGTGGGTGGGTGGGTGAGTGGGTGGGTGGGTGGGTGGGTGAGTGGGTGGGTGGGTGGGTGGGTGGGTGAGTGGGTGGGTGGGTGGGTGAGTGGGTGAGTGGGTGGGTGGGTGGCTGAGTGGGTGGGTGGGTGGGTGAGTGGGTGGGTGGGTGGGTGAGTGAGTGGGTGAGTGAGATTGGCTCACCCCGAACGAGTTCCAGTTCGTGTCCGGGCGGGAGACTGCCAAGGATTGGAAGAGAAACATTAGACATCGTGGTGAGTGGGTGGGTGGGTGGGTGAGTGGGTGGGTGGGTGGGTGAGTGGGTGAGTGGGTGGGTGGGTGGGTGAGTGAGATTGGCTCACCCCGAACGAGTTCCAGTTCGTGTCCGGGCGGGAGACTGCCAAGGATTGGAAGAGAAGCATTAGACATCGTGGTGAGTGGGTGGGTGGGTGAGTGGGTGGGTGGGTGAGTGGGTGGGTGGGTGGGTGGGTGAGTGAGTGAGTGGGTGAGTGAGATTGGCTCACCCCGAACGAGTTCCAGTTCGTGTCCGGGCGGGAGACTGCCAAGGATTGGAAGAGAAGCATTAGACATCGTGGTGAGTGGGTGGGTGGGTGGGTGAGTGGGTGAGTGGGTGGGTGGGTGGGTGAGTGAGTGGGTGGGTGGGTGGGTGAGTGGGTGGGTGGGTGGGTGGGTGGGTGGGTGGGTGAGTGGGTGGGTGGGTGGGTGGGTGAGTGGGTGGGGTGGGTGGGGTGGGTGAGTGGGTGGGTGAGTGGGTGGGTGGGTGGGTGAGTGGGTGGGTGGGTGGGTGAGTGGGTGGGTGGGTGGGTGGGTGGGTGAGTGGGTGGGTGGGTGAGTGGGTGGGTGGGTGGGTGGGTGGGTGAGTGGGTGGGTGAGTGGGTGGGTGGGTGAGTGGGTGGGTGAGTGGGTGGGTGAGTGGGTGAGTGAGTGAGTGGGTGGGTGGGTGGGTGGGTGGGTGAGTGAGTGGGTGGGTGGGTGGGTGAGTGGGTGAGTGGGTGGGTGGGTGAGTGAGTGGGTGGGTGGGTGAGTGGGTGGGAGGGTGAGTGGGTGAGTGGGTGGGTGGGTGAGTGGGTGAGTGAGTGGGTGGGTGGGTGGGTGGGTGGGTGAGTGGGTGGGTGGGTGGGTGAGTGGGTGGGTGGGTGGGTGGGTGAGTGAGTGGGTGGGTGGGTGGGTGGGTGGGTGAGTGGGTGGGTGGGTGGGTGAGTGAGTGAGTGAGTGGGTGGGTGGGTGGGTGAGTGGGTGGGTGGGTGGGTGAGTGGGTGGGTGGGTGGGTGGGTGACTGGGTGGGTGGGTGGGTGAGTGGGTGGGTGGGTGAGTGGGTGGGTGGGTGGGTGAGTGGGTGGGTGGGTGGGTGAGTGGGTGGGTGGGTGAGTGGGTGAGTGAGTGAGTGAGTGAGTGGGTGGGTGGGTGGGTGAGTGAGTGGGTGGGTGGGTGGGTGAGTGGGTGAGTGGGTGGGTGGGTGAGTGGGTGGGAGGGTGAGTGGGTGAGTGAGTGGGTGGGTGAGTGGGTGAGTGAGTGGGTGGGTGGGTGGGTGAGTGGGTGGGCGGGTGGGTGAGTGGGTGGGTGGGTGGGTGGGTGGGTGGGTGGTGAGTGAGTGAGTTAGTTAGTGAGTGGGTGGGTGGATGAGTAGGTGGGTGGGTGGGTGAGTGGGTGGGTGAGTGGGTGGGTGGGTGGGTGGGTGAGTGAGTGGGTGAGTGGGTGGGTGGATGGGTGGGTGAGTGGGTGGGTGGGTGGGTGGGTGAGTGGGTGGGTGGGTGGGTGAGTGGGTGAGTGGGGTGGGTGGGTGAGTCAGTGAGTTAGTGAGTGGGTGGGTGAGTGAGTGGGTGGGTGGGTGAGTGGGTGGGTGGGTGGGTGAGTGGGTGAGTGGGTGGGTGGGTGGGTGAGTGGGTGGGTGGGTGAGTGAGTGAGTGAGTGGGTGAGTGGGTGGGTGGGTGGGTGAGTGGGTGAGTGGGTGGGTGAGTGGGTGAGTGGGTGGGGTGGGTGGGTGGGTGAGTGGGTGAGTGGGTGGGTGGGTGGGTGAGTGGGTGGGTGGGTGAGTGGGTGAGTGGGTGGGTGAGTGAGTGAGTGAGTGAGTGGTGGTGGGTTGAGTGAGTGGGTGGTGTGAGTGAGTGTGTGGGTGAGTGGGTGGTGTGGTGAGTGGGTGAGTGAGTGTGAGTGGGTGGGGTGAGTGGGTGGGTGGTGGGTGAGTGTGGGTGGGTGGTGAGTGGGTGAGTGGTGGGTGGGTGGGTGTGGTGGGTGAGGTGGTGGAGTGAGTGGGTGGAGTGGGTGAGGGTGGGTGAGTGAGTGGTGTGGGTGAGTGGTGAGTGGGTGGGTGAGTGGGTGAGGTGGGTGGTGGAGTGGGGTGGAGTGGGTGGGTGGGTGGTGGGTGGAGTGGGTGAGTGAGTGGAGTGAGTGGGTGGGTGGGTGAGTGTGTGAGTGGAGTGAGTGAGTGGGTGGGTGAGTGGTGGGTGAGTGGGTGAGTGAGGTGGTTGGGTGAGTGTGGGTGGGTGAGTGAGTGAGTGGAGTGGGTGAGTGAGTGTGCGAGTGAGTTAGGAGTGTGTGAGCAGTGAGTGGGTGAGTGGTGCGAGTGAGTGAGCTGAGCGAGCGAGTGAGTGTGCAAGTGACCGACTGACTACCACCACTCACTACTACTACTGCCCCTAAATCCCCCTTGATCCGGCGCTGTGCGTGACCCCCGTTGCGTTAGCACTGCTACTCACAACGCACGTGACCACTGTGACTGTCGAACCGACCTGGGGTCATTATTTCCAGATTTGAAGCTTTCGTGACTGCAAGGATTCATATTCCTAGGTTGTTTGTTTCGGTAAAGTCACCAAGTAGGTAAAAAAATTAAAATTAATAAAAGTAAAATAAAATTAAAATGAATGAAAGTAAAATTAAATTAAAATTAATAAAAGTAAAATTAAATTAAAATGAATAAAAGTAAAATAGAATAAAAATCGTCACTGGTGGTGTTGGCCGTGGGCGGGAATCGAACTCGGGTCGCCAGGTTCGTAGCGCAGCGCAGCGCTAACCACTACACCCACCACTCCCCACTATGTTCATAAACACACACACACACGTACGTTTTGACGGATCAAAGTAAACTTAACGATGCCCGCGGCTTATTTCGTGTTCGTATTCTTAGGTTTTTTCGGTAAAGTCACCTGAAGACGGAAGCTTGTGTTGCCTCCCAAACGTCGTGATTTTTATTTAATTTTACTTTTTATTAATTTTAATGTTTTTACCTACACGGTGACTTTACCGAAAAAAACCTAAGAATACGGAAGCTTGTGTTGCCTCCGAAACGTCGTGATTTTTTTATTTTATTTTACTTTTATTAATTTTAATGTTTTACCTACACGGTGACTTTACCGAAAAAAACCTAAGAATACGGAAGCTTGTGTTGCCTCCGAAACGTCGTGATTTTTTATTTTACTTTTATTAATTTTAATTTTTTACCTACGTGACTTTACCGAAAAAAACCTAAGAATACGGAAGCTTGTGTTGCCTCCGAAACGTCGTGATTTTTATTTTATTTTACTTTTTATTCATTTAAATTTTTTACCTACACGGTGACTTTACCGAAAAAACCTAAGAATACGGAAGCTTGTGTTGCCTTCGAAACGTCGTGATTTTTTATTTTACTTTTATTAATTTTAATTTTTTACCTACGTGACTTTACCGAAAAAACCTAAGAATACGGAAGCTTGTGTTGCCTCCGAAACGTCGTGATTTTTATTTTATTTTACTTTTATTCATTTAAATTTTTTACCTACACGGTGACTTTACCGAAAAAACCTAAGAATACGGAAGCTTGTGTTGCCTCCGAAACGTCGTGATTTTTATTTTATTTTACTTTTATTCATTTAAATTTTTTACCTACACGGTGACTTTACCGAAAAAACCTAAGAATACGGAAGCTTGTGTTGCCTCCGCAACGTCGTGATTTTTTATTTTATTTTACTTTTATTAATTTTAATTTTTTACCTACACGGTGACTTTACCGAAAAAAACCTAAGAATACGGAAGCTTGTGTTGCCTCCCAAACGTCGTGATTTTTATTTTATTTTACTTTTATTAATTTTAATTTTTTACCTACACGGTGACTTTACCGAAAAAAACCTAAGAATACGGAAGCTTGTGTTGCCTCCGAAACGTCGTGATTTTTATTTTATTTTACTTTTATTAATTTTAATTTTTTACCTACACGGTGACTTTACCGAAAAAACCTAAGAATACGGAAGCTTGTGTTGCCTCCGAAACGTCGTGATTTTTTATTTTATTTTACTTTTTATTAATTTTAATTTTTTACCTACACGGTGACTTTACCGAAAAAAACCTAAGAATACGGAAGCTTGTGTTGCCTCCGAAACGTCGTGAGTTTTATTTTATTTTACTTTTATTCATTTAAATTTTTTACCTACACGGTGACTTTACCGAAAAAAACCTAAGAATACGGAAGCTTGTGTTGCCTCCGAAACGTCGTGAGTTTTATTTTATTTTACTTTTATTAATTTTAATTTTTTACCTACACGGTGACTTTACCGAAAAAACCTAAGAATACCCACCTGGGGTGTTGCCTGTGCCTCTGTCCGCGTGTCTCCAGGCAAAAGTCTCAAGACGCTCATGTCCAAGGGAGTCCTGCAGGTCCACCCGCCCATCTGCGACTGCCCAGGATGCCGCATCTCCTCACCCGTGGTGAGGAGATGCGGCAGCCATGCCTCACTCACCCACCCACTCAGCCACTCGCTCACCTCGCTCGCCCGCTCACCCACCCACTCACCCACTCACCCACCCACTCAGCCACTCGCTCACCTCACTCGCTCGCTCGCTCGCTCACCCACTCAGCCACTCGCTCACTCGCTCGCTAGCTCACCCACTCACTCACCCACTCACCCACCCACTCAGCCACTCGCTCACTCACTCGCTCGCTCACCCACTCACTCACCCACTCACTCACCCACTCACCCACCCACTCAGCCACTCGCTCACTCACTCGCTCGCTCGCTCACCCACTCAGCCACTCGCTCACCTCGCTCGCCCGCTCACCCACCCACTCACCCACTCACCCACCCACTCAGCCACTCGCTCACTCACTCGCTCGCTCGCTCGCTCACCCACTCAGCCACTCGCTCACTCGCTCGCTAGCTCACCCACTCACTCACCCACTCACCCACCCACTCAGCCACTCGCTCACTCACTCGCTCGCTCACCCACTCACTCACCCACTCACTCACCCACTCACCCACCCACTCAGCCACTCGCTCACTCACTCGCTCGCTCGCTCACCCACTCAGCCACTCGCTCACTCGCTCGCCCGCTCACCCACCCACTCACCCACTCACCCACCCACTCAGCCACTCGCTCACTCACTCGCTCGCTCGCTCGCTCACCCACTCAGCCACTCGCTCACTCGCTCGCTAGCTCACCCACTCACTCACCCACTCACCCACCCACTCAGCCACTCGCTCACTCACTCGCTCGCTCGCTCGCTCACCCACTCAGCCACTCGCTCACTCGCTCGCTAGCTCACCCACTCACTCACCCACTCACCCACCCACTCAGCCACTCGCTCACTCACTCGCTCGCTCACCCACTCACTCACCCACTCACCCACCCACTCAGCCACTCGCTCACTCACTCGCTCGCTCGCTCACCCACTCAGCCACTCGCTCACTCGCTCGCCCGCTCACCCACCCACTCACCCACTCACCCACCCACTCAGCCACTCGCTCACTCACTCGCTCGCTCGCTCGCTCACCCACTCAGCCACTCGCTCACTCGCTCGCTAGCTCACCCACTCACTCACCCACTCACCCACCCACTCAGCCACTCGCTCACTCACTCGCTCGCTCGCTCGCTCACCCACTCAGCCACTCGCTCACTCGCTCGCTAGCTCACCCACTCACTCACCCACTCACCCACCCACTCAGCCACTCGCTCACTCACTCGCTCGCTCACCCACTCACTCACCCACTCACCCACCCACTCAGCCACTCGCTCACTCACTCGCTCGCTCGCTCACCCACTCAGCCACTCGCTCACTCGCTCGCTCGCTCACCCACTCACTCATCCACTCACCCACCCACTCAGCCACTCGCTCACTCACTCGCTCGCTCGCTCGCTTACCCACTCAGCCACTCGCTCACTCGCTCGCTCGCTCACCCACTCACTCACCCACTCACCCACCCACTCAGCCACTCGCTCACTCACTCGCTCGCTCACCCACTCACTCACCCACTCACTCACCCACTCACCCACCCACTCAGCCACTCGCTCACTCACTCGCTCGCTCGCTCACCCACTCACTCACCCACTCGCTCGCTCACTCACCCGTTCACCCACCCACCCACTCACTCACTCACCCGCTCACCCACCCACCCATCCACTCACTCACCCACCCACTCACTCACCCACTCACCCACCCACCAAATAATTCACTCACTCAGCCACTCGCTCGCTCACTCGCTCGCTCACCCACCCACCAAATCGTTAATTTACTCACTCACTCAGCCACTCGCTCACTCACTCACCCGCTCACCCACCCACTCACTCACCCACCCACTCACTCACCCACTCACCCACTCACCCACCCACCAAATCATTCACTCACTCAGCCACTCGCTCACTCACTCACCCGCTCACCCACTCGCTCACTCACCCGCTCACCCACCCACCAAATCGTTCACTCACCCACTCACCCACTCGCTCACTCACTCACCCACTCACCCACCCACCAAATCGTTCACTCACTCACTCACCCACTCGCTCGCTCACTCACCCGCTCACCTACCCACCAAATCATTCACTCACTCACCCACTCAGCCACTCGCTCGCTCACTCACCCGCTCGCTCACTCACCCGCTCACCCACGCACCAAATCGTTCACTCACTCACCCACCCACTCACCCACTCGCTCACTCACTCACCCGCTCACCCACTTGCTCACTCACCCATGCACACTCTCCCTTAGTCTCCCCATCTCCCCCCATCACCCCCCATCTCCCCCCATCTCCCCCCATCTCCCCCCATCTCTCCCCCATCTCCCCCCATCTCCCCCCATCTCCCCCCATCTCTCCCCCATCTCCCCCATCTCCCACCATCACCTCCCATCTCCCCCATCTCCCCCCCTCTCACTCCCCCCTCTCTCTCCGCCGTCTAGAATCGAGGCCGTCTGGCTGATAAACGTGCGCAGATGGCCCTCACCACCACCGCCACCACCGCCACCACCGCCACCACCGCCACCACTCCTGGCAGAGGGAAGGAAGCAACAACCTCCTCCTCCGGTGGAGCGACCGACGGGGGAGCGCGCAGGGAGGCTGTGGCACGGCGCAGGTGCGTGGGCCTCCCCTAGGTCGACTCGACCTTAATCGAAAAACAAATTGAAGATTCATCTTCTTGGTTCTTTCGATAAAGTCATCACGTAGAAGGGAAATAATGAAATAATAAAAATAAAACTTCATAAAATACAATTCTCACGACGTTTCGGCCACAACGCAAGCAGCCGTCCTCAGGTGAAGAACAGGTCTGTCGTGAACCAAGAAGATGAATTCCTGCAGTCACGAAAGCTTTAAATCGAAATTCAAATCGAAAATGTCCAATGCATCTTTCTATTTTGTTTATATTTTTTTTACTTAAATTTTTTCCGTCAAGGTGACTTTACCGAAAGAACCAAGGAGGTGTTCTTTGGGTCTCCCGGGAAAGTCGCGTAGATCGGTTCAAAGAGGATAACAAAAACCCCCACGGCGTTTCGATCGCAACACTCAAGGCGGGTTAGTGCCTCTAAAGGCAAACGGTTTGTAAAGGTTTTAAAATGGGCGTGGTCTAAGTGGGCGTGGTCTAAGTGGGCGTGGTCTAAGTGGGCGTGGTCTAAGTGGGCGTGGTCTAAGTCGAATCCGCCTTAATAAAAAATGTAAATGTGTGAAAAACATTAGAATTTTTTTTTCTACATTTAAATGTTTTAAAAAAAAAATGTTCGTTTAAAATGTATTTGTTTCATTTTTACTTTTTTAAAAAAATGTTTTTACTTTTCGGCCACCAACCCCTAAGTCGAATTCGCCTAAATACAAATTGTAAATGTGTGAAAAACATTTGAATTTTTTTTTCTACATTTAAATGTTTTTTTTTAAATGTTTGTTTAAAATGTGTTTGTTTCATTTTTACTTATTTTAAAAAATGTTTTTACTTTTAGGCCACCAACCCTTAAGTCGACATGGCCTTAGTATATTTGGAAAATTACATTTTTAGATTTTGTTGTTTTTTAAAGAGATTTTTTATTTATTAAAAAAAATGTTTTTGTGTGTGTATCTGTGTGTCTATGTGTGTGTGTCTGTGTGTGCGTCTGTGTGTGCGTGTCTGTGTGTGTGTTTGTGTGTGTGTCTGTGTGTCTGTGTGTGTGTCTGTGTGTGTCTGTGTGTGCGTGTCTGTGTGTGTGTTTGTGTGTGTGTCTGTGTGTCTGTGTGTGTGTCTGTGTGTGTCTGTGTGTGCGTGTGTCTGTGTGTGCGTGTGTGTGTGCGTGTCTGTGTGTGTGTTTGTGTGTGTGTCTGTGTGTCTGTGTGTGTGTCTGTGTGTGTCTGTGTGTGCGTGTGTGTGCGTGTGTCTGTGTGTGCGTGTGTCTGTGTGTGCGTGCGTGCAGAGATAGCAATCTGTCTGCCATCATATCGAGTTTGCACCACAGCAAGAGGCTGGCCATTGTCAGGGACGGGAGCGACTTACACGGTAACGCTCACCCACTCGCTCACCCACACGCTCACCCACACGCTCACCCACACGCTCGCTCACCCACACGCTCACCCACACGCTCACCCACTCGCTCACCCACACGCTCACCCACTCGCTCACCCACTCGCTCACCCACACGCTCACCCACTCGCTCACCCACTCGCTCACCCACACGCTCACCCACTCGCTCACCCACTCGCTCACACCACTCGCTCACCCACACGCTCACCCACTCGCTCACCCACTCGCTCACCCACTCGCTCACCCACACGCTCACCCACTCGCTCACCCACTCGCTCACACCACACGCTCACCCACTCGCTCACCCACACGCTCACCCACTCGCTCACTCACACGCTCACCCACTCGCTCACCCACACGCTCACCCACACGCTCACCCACTCGCTCACCCACACGCTCACCCACACGCTCACCCACTCGCTCACCCACACGCTCACCCACTCGCTCACCCACACGCTCACCCACTCGCTCACCCACACGCTCACCCACACGCTCACCCACTCGCTCAGCCACACGCTCACCCACACGCTCACCCACTCGCTCACCCACACGCTCACCCACACGCTCACCCACTCACTCGCTCACCCACTCACACGCTCACTCACTCACTCACCCACCCACCCACTCGCCCACCCACACACTCACCCACACACTCACCCACTCGCTCGCTCACTCACTCACCCACCCACTCGCTCACCCACACGCTCACCCACACGCTCACCCACACGCTCACCCACTCGCTCACCCACACGCTCACCCACTCGCTCACTCACACGCTCACCCACACGCTCACCCACCCACTCACCCACTCGCTCACCCACACGCTCACCCACACGCTCGCCCACTCACTCGCTCACCCACTCACTCACCCACCCACTCACCCACACGCTCACCCACTCGCTCACCCACACGCTCACACACTCGCTCACCCACACACTCACCCACACACTCAACCACACACTCACCCACTCGCTCACCCACACGCTCACCCACTCGCTCACCCACACGCTCACCCACTCGCTCACCCACATGCTCACCCACTCGCTCACCCACTCGCTCACCCACTCGCTCACCCACACGCTCACCCACACGCTCACCCACACTCTCACCCACTCGCTCACCCACTCGCTCACCCACACGCTCACCCACTCGCTCACCCACACGCTCACCCACTCGCTCACTCACACGCTCACCCACTCGCTCACCCACACGCTCACCCACACGCTCACCCACACGCTCACCCACTCGCTCACCCACTCGCTCACCCACTCGCTCACCCACACGCTCACCCACACGCTCACCCACACGCTCACCCACTCGCTCACCTCACACGCTCACCCACACGCTCACCCACCCACTCGCTCACCCACACACTCACCCATACGCTCACCCACTCACTCGCTCACCCACTCACTCGCCCACCCACTCACCCACACGCTCACCCACTCGCTCACCCACACGCTCACCCACTCGCTCACCCACACACTCACCCACTCACTCACTGACTCACCCACACACTCAACCACACACTCAACCACACACTCACCCACTCGCTCACCCACACGCTCACCCACCCACCACGCTCACCCACACGCTCACCCACATGCTCACCCACTCGCTCACCCACACGCTCACCCACTCACTCGCTCACCCACTCACTCACCCACCCACTCACCCACACGCTCACCCACTCGCTCACCCACACGCTCACCCACTCGCCTCACCCACACGCTCACCCACTCACTCACTGACTCACCCACACGCTCACCCACCCACCCACACGCTCACCCACACGCTCACCCACACGCTCACCCACATGCTCACCCACTCGCTCACCCACTCGCTCACCCACACGCTCACCCACTCGCTCACCCACTCACCCACCCACTCGTTTACCCACACGCTCACCCACTCGCTCACCCCACTCGCTCACCCACACGCTCACCCACTCGCTCACCCACTCGCTCACCCACACGCTCACCACACGCTCACCACTCGCTCACCCACACGCTCACCACTCGCTCACTCACACGCTCCCACTCGCTCACCCACACGCTCACCACTCGCTCACGCTCACCACACGCTCACCCACACGCTCACCACTCGCTCACCCACTCGCTCACCCACTCGCTCACCCACACGCTCACCCACTCGCTCACTCACACGCTCACCCACACGCTCACCCACACGCTCCACCCACTCGCTCACCCACACCACTCACCCACACGCTCACCCACTCACTCGCTCACCCACTCACTCACCCACCCCTCCCCACACCTCACCCACACGCTCACGCTCACTCCACACGCTCACCCACTCGCTCACCCACACACTCACCCACTCACTCACTGACTCACCCACACACTCAACCACACACTCAACCACACACTCACCCACTTCGCTCACCCACACGCTCACCCACCCACCCACACGCTCACCCACACGCTCACCCACACGCTCACCCACATGCTCACCCACTCGCTCACCCACACGCTCACAACCACTCACTCGCTCACCCACTCACTCACCCACCCA
>NW_027621450.1:0-10000 GCF_964198595.1 Lampetra fluviatilis | reverse complement strand
CCACCCACTTACTCACCACTCGTTCACTCAACCACCCACTCACTCACCCACTAATTCACCCACTCATCCACCCACTCACTCATCCATTCATTCACCCACTCACCTACCCACTCACTCACCCATTCACTGGAATATACTCATACACTCACTCATGTACACGTGTGTGTGTGTACACACATGTGTGTGCATGTGTGTGTACACGTATGTGTACACGTGTGTGTGTGTACAGGTGCTAATGAGTGTGTGTGTGTGTGTGTACACATGTGTGTGCATGTGTGTGTACACGTGTGTGTGTGTGTACAGGTGCTAATGAGTGTGTGTGTGTACACGTGTGTGTACACGTGTGTGTGTGTACAGGTGCTAATGAGTGTGTGTGTGTGCACACATGTGTGTGCATGTGTGTGTACACGTGTGTGTGTGTACAGGTGCTAATGCGTGTGTGTGTGTGCACACATGTGTGTGCATGTGTGTGTACACGTGTGTGTGTGTACAGGTGCTAATGCGTGTGTGTGTGTGTGTACACATGTGTGTGCATGTGTGTGTACACGTATGTGTACACGTGTGTGTGTGTACAGGTGCTAATGAGTGTGTGTGTGTGTGTGTACACGTGTGTGTACACGTGTGTGTGTGTGTACAGGTGCTAATGAGTGTGTGTGTGTGCACGTGTGTGTACACGTGTGTGTGTGTGTACAGGTGCTAATGAGTGTGTGTGTGTGTGTGTACACGTGTGTGTACACGTGTGTGTGTGTACAGGTGCTAATGAGTGTGTGTGTGTGTGTACACATGTGTGTGCATGTGTGTGTACACGTGTGTGTGTGTACAGGTGCTAATGAGTGTGTGTGTGTGTGTGTACACGTGTGTGTGTACACGTGTGTGTGTGTGTACAGGTGCTAATGAGTGTGTGTGTGTGCATGTGTGTGTACACGTGTGTGTACACGTGTGTGTACACGTGTGTGTGTGTGTACAGGTGCTAATGAGTGTGTGTGTGTGCACACATGTGTGTGCATGTGTGTGTACACGTATGTGTACACGTGTGTGTGTGTACTGGTGCTAATGAGTGTGTGTGTGTGTGTACACATGTGTGTGCATGTGTGTGTACACGTGTGTGTGTGTACAGGTGCTAATGAGTGTGTGTGTGTACACGTGTGTGTACACGTGTGTGTACACGTGTGTGTGTGTACAGGTGCTAATGAGTGTGTGTGTGTGTGTGTACACGTGTGTGTACACGTATGTGTACACGTGTGTGTGTGTACAGGTGCTAATGAGTGTGTGTGTGTGTCGCTGTGTTTATGCAGAATGCACTTCCAGTCCAACCAGCAAGAACAACACACACACAGGTACAGTACACACAGACACACACACACACAGACACACACACACAGACACACACACACAGACACACACACACACAGACACACACACACACAGACACACACACACAGACACTCACACACACACAGACACACAGACACACACACACACAGACACACACAGACACACACACACAGACACACACACACACAGACACACACACACACAGACACACACACACAGACACACACACAGACACACACACAGACACACACACACACAGACACACACACAGACATACACACAGACACACACACAGACACACACACACAGACACACACACAGACACACACACACAGACACACACACAGACACACACACAGACACACACACACACACACAGACACACACACAGACACACACACACACAGACACACACACACAGACACACACAGACACACACACACAGACACACACACACACAGACACACACACACACAGACACACACACACAGACACTCACACACACACAGACACACAGACACACACACACACAGACACACACAGACACACACACACAGACACACACACACACAGACACACACACACACAGACACACACACACAGACACACACACAGACACACACACAGACACACACACACACAGACACACACACAGACATACACACAGACACACACACAGACACACACACACAGACACACACACAGACACACACACACAGACACACACACAGACACACACACAGACACACACACACACACAGACACACAGATACAGACACACACACAGACAGACACAGACACACAGACACTCACACACACACAGACACACAGACACACAGACACACACACAGACACACACACACAGACACACACAGACACACACACACAGACACACACACACAGACACACACAGACACACACACACAGACACACACACAGACACACACACAGACACACACACACAGACACACAGATACAGACACACACACAGACAGACACAGACACACAGACACTCACACACACACAGACACACAGACACACAGACACACACACAGACACACACACACAGACACACACAGACACACACACACAGACACACACACACAGACACACACAGACACACACACACAGACACACACACACACAGACACACACACACAGACACACACACACAGACACACACACACACAGACACACACACACACAGACACACAAGGAGGTGGGGTTGGTGGTGGGGGGGCTGATGCCCCCCCCCCTTCACCTCGCCACGTGAATTATTGATGGGGGTTCTGGCAATAACTAATAACTCTCTCCCTCAATTATTGAGAAGGTATGGGGGGGGATGGTGGGGGGGATGGTGGGGGGATGGTGGAGGGATGGTGGGGGGGGGTGGGGGGGGATGGTGGGGGGAGGGGGGTGGGGGGGAGGGGCTGGGGAGCGGTGGTGCAGCGGTTAGCATGCTGCATCTGTGCTACAGACCCTGCCAGAGATCCACACACTCACCCCCACTCACTCACTCACTCACCCACTCACTCACTCACTCACCCACTCACCCACTCACTCGCCCACATCACTCACTCACCCACTCACTCAGTCACTCACCCACTCACCCACCCACCACTCACCCACTCACTCACCCACTCACCCACCCACCACTCACCCACTCACTCACCCACTCACCCACCCACTCACTCACCCACTCACCCATTCACCTACCCACTCACTCGCTCACCCACTCACCCACTCACCCACCCACTCACCCACTCACCCACCCACTCACTCACCCACCCACTCACTCGCTCACCCACTCACTCCCCCACTCACTCACTCACTCACCCACTCACTCACCCACCCACCCACCTACCCACCCACCCACCCACTCACCCACCCACTTACTCACCCACTCACCCATTCACCTACCCACTCACTCGCTCACCCACTCACCCACTCACCCACCCACTCACCCACTCACCCACCCACTCACTCACTCACTCACCCACCTACTCACTTGCCCACTCACTCACCCACCCACCACCCACCCACCTACCCACCCACTCACCCACCCACTCACCCACCCACCACTCACCCACTCACTCACCCACTCACCCACCCACCACTCACCCACTCACCCACCCACCACTCACCCACTCACTCACCCACCCACTCACCCACTCACCCACCCACTCACCAATAGGCACTGCTGCTTGCTAACAGCACTTGCCCCTACAGCCTGCCAGAGTCTACACTGGGGGTCTTTGTCTGTGTATCTCTGTGCACTTGCCCCTACGGCTCCATTAAGGCTACCTGGGATGTCTTTGTCTTTGCGCAGATGACAGCTGCTGTGATTCGCCACCTCAGCCGTCCAGTCCACGTTACCATGACGAGGGCAGTCTGCCCGACAGGTGAGCACAAAGACAAAGGTGTCACGTGGGGTGCAGGGGCAAGTGCCGTGCCAGGCTAGGTGCATGAGGAGGAGGTCACGGGACAGACCCTGCAGGTGCCATGGGTTGACTGCTGTGCCAGGCTAGGTGCACAAGGAGGAGGTCACGTGACAGACCCAGCAGGTGCCATGGGTTGACTGCCGTGCCAGGCTAGGTGCACAAGGAGGAGGTCACGTGACAGACCCAGCAGGTGCCATGGGCTGACTGCTGCTGTGCCAGGCTAGGTGCATGAGGAGGAGGTCACGTGACAGACCCAGCAGGTGCCATGGGTTGACTGCTGTGCCAGGCTAGGTGCAGGAGGAGGTCACGTGACAGACCCAGCAGGTGCCATGGGTTGACTGCCGTGCCAGGCTAGGTGCAGGAGGAGGAGGTCACGTGACAGACCCTGCAGGTGCCATGGGTTGACTACTGTGCCAGGCTAGGTGCAGGAGGAGGTCACGTGACAGACCCAGCAGGTGCCATGGGTTGACTGCCGTGCCAGGCTAGGTGCAGGAGGAGGAGGTCACGTGACAGACCCTGCAGGTGCCATGGGTTGACTGCTGTGCCAGGCTAGGTGCAGGAGAAGGTCACGTGACAGACCCAGCATGTGCCATGGGTTGACTGCTGTGCCAGGCTAGGTGCATGAGGAGGAGGTCACGTGACAGACCCAGCAGGTGCCATGGGTTGACTGCTGTGCCAGGCTAGGTGCAGGAGGTCACACTCTCACTCACAAACAAAGACAAAGATCCCCCGTGTAGCCTTAACAGACTGTAGGGGCAAGTGCTGTTAGCGAGCACCTATGAAGGCCGGCAGGGCACACGAGGGGGTGGGTGGCCAGCACCACGCCCGGCCGCCTTTGTCTCCCCAGTGGCGATGTTTACACACCGCACCAGGTACTCATTTGAGGCTGAGTCGACCTAGGGGCGGCCGTGAGCGGGAATCGAACTCGGGTCGCCTATCACCCACTCACTCACTCACCCACCCACTCACCCACTCACTCACCCACCCACTCACTCACTCACCCACCCACCCACCCACTCACTCACCCACCCACTCACTCACTCACCCACCCACCCACCCACTCACTCACCCACCCACCCACTCACTCACTCACCCACCCACCCACTCACCCACTCACTCACCCACCCACCCACCCACTCACCCACTCACCCACCCACCCACTCACTCACTCACCCACCCACCCACCCACTCACTCACCCACCCACTCACTCACTCACTCACCCACCCACCCACCCACTCACTCACCCACCCACCCACTCACTCACTCACCCACCCACCCACTCACTCACTCACTCACCCACCCACCCACTCACTCACTCACCCACCCACCCACTCACTCACTCACCCACCCACCCACTCACCCACCCACCCACCCACCCACTCACTCACCCACCCACCCACCCCACCCACCCACTCACTCACCCACCCACCCACTCACTCACTCACTCACCCACTCACCCACTCACCCACCCACCCACTCACCCACCCACCCACCCACTCACCCACTCACCCACTCACCCACCCACCCACTCACCCACTCAATCACCCACCCACCCACTCACTTACCCACTCACCCACCCACCAACTCACCCACCCACCCACTCACCCACTCACCCACCCACCCACCCACTCACCCACCCACCCACTCACTCACCCACCCACCCACTCACTCACCCACCCATTCACCCACTCAATCACCCACCCACCCACTCACTTACCCACTCACCCACCCACCCACTCACTCACCGACCCACTCACTCACCCACCCACCCACTCACTCACCCACCCACCCACCCACTCACCCACCCACCCACCCACTCACTCACTCACTCACCCACCCACCCACCCACTCACCCACCCACCCACCCACTCACTCACCCACCCACTCACTCACTCACTCACCCCACTCACCCACTCACCCACCCACCCACCCACTCACCCACTCACCCACTCACCCACCCACCCACTCACCCACTCAATCACCCACCCACCCACTCACTTACCCACTCACCCACCCACCAACTCACCCACCCACCCACTCACCCACTCACCCACCCACCCACCCACTCACCCACCCACCCACTCACTCACCCACCCATTCACCCACTCAATCACCCACCCACCCACTCACTTACCCACTCACCCACCCACCCACTCACTCACCGACCCACTCACTCACCCACCCACCCACTCACCCACTCACTCACCCACCCACCCACCCACTCACTCACTCACTCACCCACCCACCCACCCACTCACCCACTCACTCACCCACCCACCCACTCACCCACTCAATCACCCACCCACCCACTCACTTACCCACTCACCCACCCACCAACTCACCCACTCACTCACTCACTCACCCACCCACTCACCACTCACCACGTCACTCACCACGCCACTCACCACGTGACGTGTTTGTCCTGTAGGGATGTCGGCTGCTCTTTGACCCCTACCCACAATGCAGCATTCCTGGGACTTCGCCCTTTCCTGGGCTTGCCACCTCTCCTCTCACCACTGCCCGGTAACCATAGCAACACCTAGCAACCACACTCACCTAGCAACCACGCTCACCTAGCAACCACGCTCACCTAGCAACCACGCTCACCACACTCACCACACTCACCACACACACCACACACACACACACACCACACTCACCACACTCACCACACACACACACACCACACACACTCACCATACACACCACACTCACCACACTCACCACACACACACACACACACCACACACTCACCATACACACCACACTCACCACGCTCACCACACACACTCACCATACACACCACACTCACCACACTCACCACACACACACACACCACACACTCACCATACACACCACACTCACCACGCTCACCTAGCAACCACGCTCACCACACTCACCACACTCACCACACACACACACACCACACTCACCACACTCACCACACACACACACACACCACACACACACTCACCATACACACCACACTCACCACACTCACCACACACACTCACCATACACACCACACTCACCACACTCACCACACACACACACACACCACACACACTCACCATACACACCACACTCACCACGCTCACCACACACACTCACCATACACACCACGCTCACCACGCTCATCACGCTCACCACACTCACCATACTCACCACGCTCGCCACACTCACCACACTCACCACACTCACTACACTCACTACACTCACCACGCTCACCACGCTCACCACACTCACCACGCTCACCACGCTCACTACACTCACCACACTCACCACACTCACCACACACACTCACCACACTCACCACACTCACCGCACTCACTCACCACACTCACCACACTCACCACACTCACCGCACTCACTCACCACACTCACCACGCTCACCACGCTCACCACGCTCACCACACTCACCACGCTCACCACGCTCACTACACTCACCACACTCACCACACTCACCACACACACTCACCACACTCACCACACTCACCGCACTCACTCACCACACTCACCACACTCACCACACTCACCACACTCACCGCACTCACTCACCACACTCACCACACTCACCACGCTCACCACACTCACCACACTCACCACACTCACTCACCACACACACTCACCACACTCACCACACTCACCACACTCACCGCACTAACTCACCACACTCACCACACTCACCACACTCACCACGCTCACCACACTCACTCACCACGCTCACCGAACAGTGATGGCTCACATGTGACGGGGGCCGGGTGGTGCAGGATTTCCCGGGATCCTCTCTCCGGGTCACGCCGAGCTGTTGGCATGGCAACAGGAGCTGCTGAGGAGGCACGGCCTGGCAAGGTAACCATGGCAACCACCAACCACCTCATCACCCTAGCAACCACCACCAACCACCTCGTCACCATAGCTACCACCACCACCTCGTCACCATAGCAACCACCACCACGTGACCATAGCAACCATCACCTCGTGACCATGGCAACCACCACCACGTGACTATAGCAACCACCACCACGTGACCCTAGCAACCATCACGTGACCATAGCAACCACCACCATGTGACCCTAGCAACCACCACTTCGTGACCCTAGCAACCACCACCACGTGACCCTAGCAACCACCACCACGTGACCCTAGCAACCACCACCACGTGACCCTAGCAACCACCATTACGTGACCCTAGCAACCACCACCTCGTGACCCTAGCAACCACCACTACGTGACCCTAGCAACCACCACCACCTCTTGACCATTGCAACCACCACCACATGACCATAGCAACCACCACCTCGTCACCCTAGCAACCACCACCACGTGACCCTAGCAACCACTTCGTGACCCTAGCAACCAACACCTCGTGACTCTAGCAACTGCCACCACCACGTGACCATAGCAACCACTTCGTGACCCTAGCAACCAACACCTCGTGACTCTAGCAACTGCCACCACCACGTCACCATAGCAACCACCCCCCCTGACCCAGTGACCCCCCCCCACCCCTCCACCCCACACCCCCCCATCCCCCCACCCCTCCCCACCCCCCCACCTCCCCCACCTCCCCACCTCCCCCACCTCCCCCACCCCCACCCCCCCCACCCCCCACCTCCCCCTCCACCCCCCACCTCCCCCACCCCCACTCCCCCCACCGCCCCCATCCTCCCCACCCCTCCACCCCCCCCACCTCCCCCACCCCCACTCCCCCAACCTCCCCCCACCCCCACCCCCCCCCCACCGCCCCCATCCTCCCCACCCCTCCACCCCCCCCACCCCCCCCCACCTCCCCCTCCTCCCCCACCCCCACTCCCCCCATCGCCCCCATCCTCCCCACCCCTCCACCCCCCCCACCTCCCCCACCCCCACTCCCCCAACCTCCCCCCACCCCCACCCCCCCCCCCACCGCCCCCATCCTACCCACCCCTCCACCCCCCCCACCCCCCACCACCCCCCACCTCCCCCCACCCCCACTCCCCCCATCGCCCCCATCCTCCCCACCCCTCCACCCCCCCCACCCCCCACCTCCCCCTCCACCCCCACCCCCCACCCCCTACTCCCCACCCCCACCCCCCAGGCTGGACCCCTGCCTGTGCCCCAGTGGGGGGGGGGAGCTGCTGCTGCTGCGTCAGCTGGAGCTGGAGCAGCTGCGCCGCCTCGTCCTATCAGAGCTGCCCGCCGTCGCCGCGGCAACCGCCACGGCCAATCACGCGGCGGCTGCGGCGGCGTCCTACGGCGCCCCGCCCACCCAGCAGCCAATCCCGAGGCTCGACGCCGAGATGGGGGCGGAGCTTCGCGGAGGGTCCCAAGGGCAGCAACAGCAGCAGGTGAGCGGAACGCTCGCTGCTCATTGGTCGAGCGGCCGACCAATCGGGAGAGCTGTTGCCGAGGGGGCGGGGCCGGGGTCGCTCGGACGGGCCAATAGGGAGGGAGGGGCCTGGCTCGCTCGCCGGCCAATGGGATCGCTCGCTCGCCAGCCAACGGGCGATCTCGGAGCCAATCGGAGAGGCGCATGAACTCGGGAGACGACCAATCGGATCGCTCTCTCGCGCGAGCTCGTTCGCAGCCGGCCAATGGGAGCGCAGCTCCTCCGC
Organism: Lampetra fluviatilis; assembly: GCF_964198595.1. Lineage (NCBI taxonomy): Eukaryota > Metazoa > Chordata > Hyperoartia > Petromyzontiformes > Petromyzontidae > Lampetra > Lampetra fluviatilis. The sequence continues at coordinate 626 of NW_027621450.1, read as the reverse complement.
CAAGCCGGCCAATCGGATCGCTCGCTCGCCAACGGGCGATCTCGGAGCCAATCGGAGAGGCGCGTGAACTCGGGAGACGACCAATCGGATCGCTCTCTCGCGCGAGCTCGTTCGCAGCCGGCCAATGGGAGCGCAGCTCCTCCGCCAAGCCGGCCAATCAGATCGCTCGCTCGCCAACGGGCGATCTCTGAGCCAATCGGAGAGGCGCATGAACTCGGGAGACGACCAATCGGATCGCTCTCTCGCGCGAGCTCGTTCGCAGCCGGCCAATGGGAGCGCAGCTCCTCCGCCAAGCCGGCCAATCGGAGAGCGGCGCGCGTGTGGGGAGCGGTGGTGCAGCGGTTAGCGCTACGCTGCGCTAACTGCGATCCTGGGCCTCCCCTAGGTCGACTCAGCCTCAAATGAGTAACCTGGTGTAGCGGCGGTGGTGGTGGTGGTGGTGGTGGTGTAAACATTGCTAGCCACTGGGGGAGAGGCACTTGCCCCTATAGTCTGTTAAGGCTACACGGGGTACCTTTGTCTTTGTCAGGTGAAGGGAGGGGGCGGAGACACGTGCACCTGTAACCATGACGACCAGGACGCCCCCGGCGACCGGGCGACCAATGGGAGCGCAGCGAGCGGCAAGA
>NW_027621449.1:17500-66993 GCF_964198595.1 Lampetra fluviatilis | reverse complement strand
GGGGGAGAGTGGGGGAGAGTGAAGGAGAGTTGGGGGGAGAGTGGGGGAGAGTTGGGGGGAAAGTGAAGGGAGAGTGGGGGAGAGTGGGGGGAGAGTGGGGGGAGAGTGGGGGGAGAGTGAGGGGAGAGTGGGGGAGAGTTGGGGGGAGAGTGAGGGGAGAGTGAGGGGAGAGTGGGGGGAGAGTTGGGGGGAGAGTGGAAGGAGAGTGGGGGGAGAGTGAGGGGAGAGTGGGGGGAGAGTTGGGGGGAGAGTGAGGGGAGAGTGGGGGGAGAGTGGGGGGAGAGTGGGGGGGGAGTGGGGGGGGAGTGGGGGGAGAGTGGGGGGAGAGTGGGGGGAGAGTGGGGGAGAGTGGGGGGAGAGTGGGGGAGAGTGGGGGAGAGTGGGGGGAGAGTTGGGGGGAGAGTGGGGAGAGGGGGAGTGGGGGAGAGTGGGGGGAGAGTGGGGGGGAGTGGGGGGGGAGTGGGGGGAGAGTGGGGGAGAGTGGGGGGAGAGTGGGGGGAGAGTGGGGGAGAGTGAAGGAGAGTTGGGGGAGAGTGGGGGAGAGTTGGGGGGAGAGTGAAGGGAGAGTGGGGGAGAGTGGGGAGAGTGGGGGGAGAGTGGGGGGATAGTGGGGGGAGAGTGAGGGGAGAGTGGGGGAGAGTTGGGGGGAGAGTGAGGGGAGAGTGAGGGGAGAGTGGGGGGAGAGTTGGGGGGAGAGTAAGGGGAGAGTGAGGGGAGAGTGGGGGGAGAGTTGGGGGGAGAGTGGGGGGAGAGTGGGGGGAGAGTGAGGGGAGAGTGGGGGGAGAGTTGGGGGGAGAGTGAGGGGAGAGTGAGGGGAGAGTGGGGGAGAGTGGGGGGAGAGTTGGGGGGAGAGTGAAGGGAGAGTGGGGGAGAGTGGGGGGAGAGTGGGGGGAGAGTGAGGGGAGAGTGGGGGGAGAGTTGGGGGGAGAGTGAGGGGAGAGTGAGGGGAGAGTGGGGGAGAGTGGGGGAGAGTTGGGGGGAGAGTGAAGGGAGAGTGGGGGAGAGTGGGGGGAGAGTGGGGGGAGAGTTGGGGGGAGAGTGAAGGGAGAGTGGGGGGAGAGTGGGGGAGAGTGGGGGAGAGTTGGGGGGAGAGTGAGGGGAGAGTGGGGGGAGAGTTGGGGGGGGAGTGGGGGGAGAGTGAGGGGAGAGTGGGGGAGAGTGGGGGGAGAGTTGGGGGGAGAGTGGGGGGAGAGTGGGGGGAGAGTTGGGGGGAGAGTGAGGGGAGTGTGAGGGGAGAGTGGGGGGAGAGTGGGGGAGAGTTGGGGGGAGAGTGAGGGGAGTGTGAGGGGAGAGTGGGGGAGAGTGGGGGGAGAGTTGGGGGGAGAGTGAAGGGAGAGTGGGGGGAGAGTTGGGGGGAGAGTGAGGGGAGTGTGAGGGGAGAGTGGGGGGGAGAGTGGGGGGAGAGTTGGGGGGAGAGTGAAGGGAGAGTGGGGGGAGAGTTGGGGGGAGAGTGAGGGGAGTGTGAGGGGAGAGTGGGGGGAGAGTGGGGGAGAGTTGGGGGGAGAGTGAGGGGAGTGTGAGGGGAGAGTGGGGGGGGAGTGGGGGGAGAGTGGGGGCGGAGTGGGGGGAGGGTGGGGGGAGGGTGTGGAGAGAGTGGGGTGAGAGTGGGGGGAGAGTGGGGGGAGAGTGAAGGGAGAGTTGGGGGGAGAGTTGGGGGGAGAGTGAGGGGAGAGTGAGGGGAGAGTGGGGGGAGAGTTGGGGGGAGAGTGGGGGGAGAGTGGGGGGAGAGTGGGGGAGAGTGGGGGAGAGTGAAGGGAGAGTGGGGGGAGAGTTGGGGGGAGAGTGAGGGGAGTGTGAGGGGAGAGTGGGGGGAGAGTGGGGGAGAGTTGGGGGGAGAGTGAGGGGAGTGTGAGGGGGGAGTGGGGGGGGAGTGGGGGGGGAGTGGGGGCGGAGTGGGGGGAGGGTGGGGGGAGGGTGTGGGGAGAGTGGGGTGAGAGTGGGGGGAGAGTGGGGGGAGAGTGGGGTGAGAGTGGGGGGAGAGTGGGGGGAGAGTTGGGGGAGAGTGGGGGGAGAGTGGGGGGGGAGTGGGGGGGGAGTGGGGGCGGAGTGGGGGGAGGGTGGGGGGAGGGTGTGGAGAGAGTGGGGTGAGAGTGGGGGGAGAGTTGGGGGGAGAGTGAGGGGAGTGTGAGGGGAGAGTGGGGGAGAGTGGGGGGAGAGTTGGGGGGAGAGTGAAGGGAGAGTGGGGGGAGAGTTGGGGGGAGAGTGAGGGGAGAGTGAGGGGAGAGTGGGGGGAGAGTGGGGGAGAGTTGGGAGGAGAGTGAGGGGAGTGTGAGGGGAGAGTGGGGGAGAGTGGGGGGAGAGTGGGGGGAGAGTGAAGGGAGAGTGAGGGGAGAGTGGGGGGAGAATTGGGGGGAGAGTGAGGGGAGAGTGGGGGGAGAGTGAAGGGAGAGTGGGGGAGAGTGGGGGGAGAGTGGGGGGAGAGTGAAGGGAGAGTGAGGGGAGAGTGGGGGGAGAGTTGGGGGGAGAGTGGGGGGAGTGTGAGGGGAGAGTGGGGGGAGAGTGGGGGAGAGTTGGGGGGAGAGTGAGGGGAGTGTGAGGGGAGAGTGGGGGGGGAGTGGGGGGGGAGTGGGGGGGGAGTGGGGGCGGAGTGGGGGGAGGGTGGGGGGAGGGTGTGGAGAGAGTGGGGTGAGAGTGGGGGGAGAGTTGGGGGGAGAGTGAGGGGAGTGTGAGGGGAGAGTGGGGGAGAGTGGGGGGAGAGTTGGGGGGAGAGTGAAGGGAGAGTGGGGGGAGAGTTGGGGGGAGAGTGAGGGGGAGAGTGAGGGGAGAGTGAGGGGAGAGTGGGGGAGAGTTGGGGGGAGAGTGAGGGGAGTGTGAGGGGAGAGTGGGGGAGAGTGGGGGGAGAGTGGGGGGAGAGTGAAGGGAGAGTGAGGGGAGAGTGGGGGGAGAATTGGGGGGAGAGTGAGGGGAGAGTGAGGGGAGAGTGGGGGGAGAGTGAAGGGAGAGTGGGGGAGAGTGGGGGGAGAGTGGGGGGAGAGTGAAGGGAGAGTGAGGGGAGAGTGGGGGGAGAGTTGGGGGGAGAGTGGGGGGAGAGTGGGGGGAGAGTGAGGGGAGAGTGGGGGAGAGTGAAGGGAGAGTGGGGGGAGAGTTGGGGGGAGAGTGGGGGGAGAGTGGGGGGAGAGTGAGGGGAGAGTGGGGGGAGTGTGAGGGGAGAGTGGGGGGAGAGTGAGGGGAGTGTGAGGGGAGAGTGGGGGGGGAGTGGGGGGGGAGTGGGGGCGGAGTGGGGGGAGGGTGTGGAGAGAGTGGGGTGAGAGTGGGGGGAGAGTGGGGGGAGAGTGGGGTGAGAGTGGGGGGAGAGTGGGGGGAGAGTTGGGGGGAGAGTGAGGGGAGTGTGAGGGGAGAGTGGGGGGGGAGTGGGGGGGGAGTGGGGGGAGGGTGGGGGGAGGGTGGGGGGAGGGTGTGGGGAGAGTGGGGGGGAGGGTGTGGGGAGAGTGGGGGGAGAGTGGGGGGGGAGTGGGGGGGGAGTGGGGGGGGGAGTGGGGGGAGGGTGGGGGGAGGGTGTGGGGAGAGTGGGGGGAGAGTGGGGTGAGAGTGGGGGGAGAGTGGGGGGAGAGTGGGGGGGGAGTGTGGGGAGAGTGGGGGGGGAGTGGGGGGAGAGTGGGGGGAGGTGTGGGGGAGAGTGGGGGGAGAGTGGGGGGAGGGTGGGGGGAGAGTGGGGGGGGGAGTGGGGGGAGAGTGGGGGGAGGGTGTGGGGAGAGTGGGGGGAGAGTGGGGGGAGAGTGGGGGGGGGAGTGGGGGGGGAGTGGGGGGAGGGTGGGGGGAGAGTGGGGGGAGAGTGGGGGGAGAGTGGGGGGGGAGTGGGGGGAGAGTGGGGGGGGAGTGGGGGGAGGGTGGGGGGAGGGTGTGGGGAGAGTGGGGGGGAGAGTGGGGGGAGAGTGGGGGGGGAGTGGGGGGGGAGTGGGGGGAGAGTGGGGGGAGGGTGAGGGGAGAGTGGGGGGGGAGTGGGGGGAGAGTGTGGGGGAGGGTGTGGGGAGAGTGGGGGGAGGGTGGGGGGAGGGTGGGGGGAGAGTGGGGGGAGGGTGAGGGGAGAGTGGGGGGGGAGTGGGGGGAGAGTGGGGGGAGGGTGTGGGGTGAGTGGGGGGAGAGTGGGGGGAGAGTGGGGGGGGGAGTGGGGGGGGAGTGGGGGGAGTTGGGGGGAGGGTGAGGGGAGAGTGGGGGGGGGAGTGGGGGGAGAGTGGGGGGAGGGTGTGGGGAGAGTGGGGGGAGGGTGGGGGGAGGGTGGGGGGAGGAGTGGGGGAGGGTGAGGGGAGAGTGGGGGGGGAGTGGGGGGAGAGTGGGGGGAGGGTGTGGGGAGAGTGGGGGAGAGTGGGGGGAGAGTGGGGGGGGGAGTGGGGGGAGAGTGGGGGGAGAGTGGGGGGGGAGTGGGGGGAGGGTGGGGGGAGGGTGTGGGGAGAGTGGGGGGAGAGTGGGGGGAGAGTGGGGGGGAGGGGTGAGGGGAGAGTGGGGGGGGAGTGGGGGGAGAGTGGGGGGAGGGTGTGGGGAGAGTGGGGGGAGGGTGGGGGGAGGGTGGGGGGAGAGTGGGGGGAGGGTGAGAGGAGAGTGGGGGGGAGTGGGGGGAGGGTGGGGGGAGGGTGGGGGGAGGGTGGGGGGAGAGTGGGGGGAGGGTGAGGGGAGAGTGGGGGGAGAGTGGGGGGAGAGTGGGGGGAGAGTGGGGGGAGAGTGGGGGGAGGGTGGGGGGAGGGTGGGGGGAGAGTGGGGGGAGAGTGGGGGAGACTGGGGGGGGGAGTGGGGGGGGAGTGGGGGGAGAGTGGGGGGAGGGTGGGGGGAGGGTGGGGGGAGAGTGGGGGGAGGGTGAGAGGAGAGTGGGGGGGGGAGTGGGGGGAGAGTGGGGGGAGGGTGGGGGGGAGGGTGGGGGGAGAGTGGGGGGAGGGTGAAGGGAGAGTGGGGGGAGAGTGGGGGGAGAGTGGGGGGAGAGTGGGGGGAGTGTGGGGGGAGAGAGTGGGGGGAGAGTGGGGGGAGAGTGGGGGAGAGTGGGGGGAGGGTGGGGGGAGGGTGGGGGGAGGGTGGGGGGGAGTGGGGGGTGGAGGGGGGCCCCTCCCCTCCACCCCCCTATAGCCCCTCCCCTCTACCCCTCACAGCTCCTCCCCCCTTCCACTGCAGAGGTGACGTCACCGCACCGGGCTGTGACGTCGTCAGGCCACCCCACCCTCTCCCACCACCACCACCAATAACAATTTGCAATAAAAACAAAAAAAACGACTCGAAAAATTCGTTTCTTCGTCCTAAAAAAAAAAGCGGAAAACCGCGAGCGGCAATTGACGCCGTCGATTCAAAACTGAAACGTGAAAAAGAATCAAAGGGCCGATTTTGCAAATAAAAATCACGAAATTTTGCATCGCTCTTGAGTCCGGCCTAAAAATCCCCGAGGTCTGCGGTGAAGCCTCGGGCTCGCCTAGCCGACCCCGCCCAGCGGCGGTGCATCAAAGCCCGCAGGGCGACCACGGGCAACACCCCCCCCCGCCTCCGCTTACCCTATAATCTGTAAAAAAAAAAATGTTTACTGCTGAGGGGAGAAAAAAGACGTCCCTTTGAATGAAGAAGAGAAGAAAGGGGAGAGAGAAAAGAAAATAAATAAAACTCACCCATCGCTAACTCGGGATCTCCCTCAAAGCTGTCGCAAACGCAGCACTTTGAATGGAGAGCGCGCGGGCGAGCGAGAGGATTTGGGCGAAACCATTCAGATCATTGGCGTGAGGGGTGTTCGATGAGATCTAACGAACGCGTTTGTGTAAATAATCGGAGATTTCTTTGAAAAAACAAGAAGAACGGGTAAAGAAATTGATTTTAAGAGTGTTGTTTCAATTGTGATTTTGTGGTTTATCGATTAGGGCGAGGGTGATTGGTCTAACCAATAACTTAAATCACACCCCCCCCCCCTGTCGCTTCTGACAGAGTTGGACTCGTCCGCAGTTGATAACCGCTTTCATTTTGACCGATCCAGAAGACGTCTTCCGGAAGATGAAGAAAACAATCTTTCTTGATGGAAAGGCATCTTCTGGAAAAGGAAGACATCTTCCGGAAGATGAAGAAAATCTTTCTAGATGGAAAGGCGTCTTCCGGAAGACGAAGATATCTTCCGGAAGATGAAGAAAACAATATTTGTTGATGACATACTGTCTTCCGGAAGAGGAAGATATCTACCGGAAGTTGAAAAAAACCATATTTCTTGATGGAAAGGCGTCTTCCGGAATACGAAGACATCTTCCGGAAGATGAAGAAAACAATATTTCTTGATGGAAAGGCATCTTCCGGAAGAGGAAGATATCTTCCGGAAGATGAAGAAAATCTTTCTTGATGGAATATTGTCTTCCGGAAGAAGAAGACGTCTTCTGAGGCTCACAGAAGAGAAAGTTGATCTTCCAGAAGACGGAAGAACGCCGACTGTCTTCCGGAAGAGGAAGACATCTTCCAGACTCACAGAGCCAGACTGAGGCTCCCACAGGGTTCAGTGTTGATCTCTGAGGCTCACAGAGCCAGACTAAGGCTCCCACAGGGTTCAGTGTTAATCTCTGAGGCTCACAGAGCCAGACTGAGGCTCCCACAGGGTTCAGTGTTAATCTCTGAGGCTCACAGAGCCAGACTGAGGCTCCCACAGGGTTCAGTGTTAATCTCTGAGGCTCACAGAGCCAGACTAAGGCTCCCACAGGGTTCAGTGTTAATCTCTGAGGCTCACAGAGCCAGACTGAGGCTCCCACAGGGTTCAGTGTTAATCTCTGAGGCTCACAGAGCCAGACTGAGGCTCCCACAGGGTTCAGTGTTAATCTCTGAGGCTCACAGAGCCAGACTGAGGCTCCCACAGGGTTCAGTGTTAATCTCTGAGGCTCACAGAGCCAGACTGAGGCTCCCACAGGGTTCAGTGTTGATCTCTGAGGCTCACAGAGCCAGACTGAGGCTCCCACAGGGTTCAGTGTTAATCACTGAGGCTCACAGAGCCAGACTGAGGCTCCCACAGGGTTCAGTGTTAATCACTGAGGCTCACAGAGCCAGACTGAGGCTCCCACAGGGTTCAGTGTTAATCACTGAGACTCACAGAGCCAGACTAAGGCTCCCACAGGGTTCAGTGTTGATCTCTGAGGCTCACAGAGCCAGACTAAGGCTCCCACAGGGTTCAGTGTTAATCACTGAGGCTCACAGAGCCAGACTGAGGCTCCCACAGGGTTCAGTGTTAATCTCTGAGGCTCACAGAGCCAGACTAAGGCTCCCACAGGGTTCAGTGTTAATCTCTGAGGCTCACAGAGCCAGACTGAGGCTCCCACAGGGTTCAGTGTTAATCTCTGAGGCTCACAGAGCCAGACTGAGGCTCCCACAGGGTTCAGTGTTAATCTCTGAGGCTCACAGAGCCAGACTGAGGCTCCCACAGGGTTCAGTGTTAATCTCTGAGGCTCACAGAGCCAGACTGAGGCTCCCACAGGGTTCAGTGTTGATCTCTGAGGCTCACAGAGCCAGACTGAGGCTCCCACAGGGTTCAGTGTTAATCACTGAGGCTCACAGAGCCAGACTGAGGCTCCCACAGGGTTCAGTGTTAATCACTGAGGCTCACAGAGCCAGACTGAGGCTCCCACAGGGTTCAGTGTTAATCACTGAGACTCACAGAGCCAGACTAAGGCTCCCACAGGGTTCAGTGTTAATCACTGAGGCTCACAGAGCCAGACTGAGGCTCCCACAGGGTTCAGTGTTAATCACTGAGACTCACAGAGCCAGACTAAGGCTCCCACAGGGTTCAGTGTTAATCACTGAGGCTCACAGAGCCAGACTGAGGCTCCCACAGGGTTCAGTGTTAATCTCTGAGGCTCACAGAGCCAGATTGAGGCTCCCACAGGTTTCAGTGTTAATCTCTGAGGCTCACAGAGCCAGACTGAGGCTCCCACAGGGTTCAGTGTTAATCTCTGAGGCTCACAGAGCCAGACTGAGGCTCCCACAGGGTTCAGTGTTAATCTCTGAGGCTCACAGAGCCAGACTGAGGCTCCCACAGGGTTCAGTGTTAATCTCTGAGGCTCACAGAGCCAGACTGAGGCTCCCACAGGGTTCAGTGTTGATCTCTGAGGCTCACAGAGCCAGACTGAGGCTCCCACAGGGTTCAGTGTTAATCACTGAGGCTCACAGAGCCAGACTGAGGCTCCCACAGGGTTCAGTGTTAATCACTGAGGCTCACAGAGCCAGACTAAGGCTCCCACAGGGTTCAGTGTTAATCACTGAGGCTCACAGAGCCAGACTGAGGCTCCCACAGGGTTCAGTGTTAATCTCTGAGGCTCACAGAGCCAGACGAAGGCTCCCACAGGGTTCAGTGTTAATCTCTGAGGCTCACAGAGCCAGACTAAGGCTCCCACAGGGTTCAGTGTTCATCTCTGAGGCTCACAGAGCCAGACTGAGGCTCCCACAGGGTTCAGTGTTCATCTCTGAGGCTCACAGAGCCAGACGAAGGCTCCCACAGGGTTCAGTGTTAATCTCTGAGGCTCACAGAGCCAGACTAAGGCTCCCACAGGGTTCAGTGTAAATTACTGAGACTCACAGAGCCAGACAAAAGCTCACTCACCTACTCATTCACCCACTCAATCACTCACCCACTCGCTCACTCACCCACTCACCCACCCACTCACCCACCCGCTCACTCACTCACCCACTCACCTACTCACTCACCCAACCACTCACTCACCCACTGACCTACTCACTCACTCACCAACCCACTCACCCACTCACTCACCCACTCAATCACTCACCCACTCACTCACCCACTCACTCACCCACTCACCCTCTCAATCACTCACCACTCATCCACCCACTCACCCATTCACTCACTCACTCACTCACTCACCCACCCATTCACTCACTCACCCACTCACTCACTCACCCACTCATTCACTCACTCACCCACTCACTCACTCACCCACTTACTCACCTACTCACCGACTCAACCACCCACTCACTCACTCACCCACTCACTCACTCACCAACTCACTCACCAACTCACCCGCTCACTCACTCACTCACTCACCCCCTCACTCACTCACTCACCCACTCACTCACCCACTCACTCACTCACTCACCCACCCACTCACTGACTCACCAACTCACTCACTCACCCACCCACTCACTCACTCACCCACTCACCCACTCAATCACTCACCCACTAACCCACACAATCACTCATCACTCACTCACTCACTCACTCACCCGCTCACTCACTCACTCACCCACTCACCTACTCACTCACCAAACCACTCACTCACTCACCCAACCACTCACTCACCCACTGACCTACTCACTCACTCACCAACCCACTCACCCACTCACTCACCCACTCAATCACTCACCCACTCACTCACCCACTCACTCACCCACTCTCTCACTCACCCGCTCACTCACTCACTCACCCACTCAATCACTCACCCACTCACTCACCCACTCACCCTCTCAATCACTCACCACTCATCCACTCACTCACCCATTCACTCACTCACTCAATCACCCACCCATTCACTCACTCACTCACCCACTCACACACTCACTCACTCACCCACTCACTCACTCACTCACTCACCCACTCACTCACTCACCCACTTACTCACCTACTCACCGACTCAACCACCCACTCACTCACTCACCCACTCACTCACTCACCAACTCACTCACCAACTCACCCGCTCACTCACTCACCCACTCACTCACTCACACACTCACTCACCCACTCACTCACTCACTCACCCACCCACTCACTGACTCACCAACTCACTCACCCACCCACCCACTCACTCACTCACTCACCCACTCACCCACTCAATCACTCACCCACTAACCCACACAATCACTCACCCACTCACTCACTCACTCACTCACCCGCTCACTCACTCACTCACTCACCCACTAACCTACATCACTCACCCAACCACTCACTCACCCACTCACCTACTCACTCACTCACCCACTCACTCACCCACTCACTCACCCACTCACTCACTCACCCGCTCACTCACTCACCCACTCAATCACTCACCCACTCACTCACCCACTCAACCACTCACCCACTCAATCACTCACCACTCATCCACTCACTCACCCATTCACTCACTCAATCACTCACCCACTCACTCACTCACCCACTCACTCACCCACTCACCCACTCACTCACTCACTCACCCACTCACTCACCCACTCACCCACTCACTCACTCACTCACTCACTCACCCACCACTCACCAACTCACCAACTCACCCACTCACTCACTCACTCACCCACTCACTCACCCACTCACCCACTCACTCACTCACTCACCCACCACTCACTCAACCACCCACCCACTCACTCACTCACCAATTCACTCACCCACCAACTCACTCACTCACTCACTCACTCACCCACTCACTCACACAATCACTCACCCACTCACTCACTCACTCACCCACTCACTCACCCACTCACCCACTGACTCACTCACTCACTCACTCACTCACCACTCACTCAACCACCCACCCACTCACTCACTCACCAAATCACTCACCCACACACCCACTCACTCACTCACTCACACAATCACTCACCCACTCACTCACTCACTCACTCACCCACTCACTCACTCACTCACTCACCCACTCACTCACCCACTCACCCACTCACTCACTCACTCACCCACCACTCACTCAACCACCCACCCACTCACTCACTCACCAACTCACTCACCCACCCACCCACTCACTCACTCACACAATCACTCACCCACTCACTCACTCACTCACTCACCCACTCACTCACTCACCCACTTACTCACCTACTCACCGACTCAACCACCCACTCACTCACTCACCCACTCACTCACTCACCAACTCACTCACCAACTCACCCGCTCACTCACTCACCCACTCACTCACTCACCCACTCACTCACCCACTCACTCACTCACTCACCCACCCACTCACTGACTCACCAACTCACTCACCCACCCACCCACTCACTCACTCACTCACCCACTCACCCACTCAATCACTCACCCACTAACCCACACAATCACTCACCCACTCACTCACTCACTCACTCACTCACTCACCCGCTCACTCACTCACTCACTCACCCACTCACCTACTCACTCACCCAACCACTCACTCACCCACTCACCTACTCACTCACTCACCCACTCACTCACCCACTCACTCACCCACTCACTCACTCACCCGCTCACTCACTCACCCACTCAATCACTCACCCACTCACTCACCCACTCAACCACTCATCCACTCAATCACTCACCACTCATCCACTCACTCACCCATTCACTCACTCACTCACTCACCCACTCACTCACCCACTCACCCACTCACTCACTCACTCACTCACCCACCACTCACCAATTCACCAACTCACCCACTCACTCACTCACTCACCCACTCACTCACCCACTCACCCACTCACTCACTCACTCACCCACCACTCACTCAACCACCCACCCACCCACTCACTCACTCACCAATTCACTCACCCACCAACTCACTCACTCACTCACTCACTCACCCACTCACTCACACTATCACTCACCCACTCACTCACTCACTCACTCACCCACTCACTCACCCACTCACCCACTGACTCACTCACTCACTCACCCACCACTCACTCAACCATCCACCCACTCACTCACTCACCAAATCACTCACCCACACACCCACTCACTCACTCACTCACACAATCACTCACCCACTCACTCACTCACTCACTCACCCACTCACTCACTCACTCACCCACTCACTCACCCACTCACCCACTCACTCACTCACTCACCCACCACTCACTCAACCACCCACCCACTCACTCACTCACCAACTCACTCACCCACCCTCCCACTCACTCACTCACACAATCACTCACCCACTCACCCACTCAATCACTCACCCACCACTCACTCAACCACCCACCCACCCACTCACTCACTCACCTACCCACTCACTCACCCACTCACCTACTCACTCACTCACTCAACCACTCACTCACCCACTCACCAACTCACCCACTCACCCACTCACCCACTCACTCACCAACTCACCCACTCACTCACCCACTCACCAACTCACCAACTCACCCACTCACCCACTCACTCACACACCCACCACTCACTCAACCACCCACCCACTCACTCACTCACCAACTCACTCACCCACCCACCCACTCACTCACTCACTCACACAATCACTCACCCACTCACCCACTCACCCACCACTCACTCAACCACCCACCCACCCACTCACTCACTCACCTACCCACTCACTCACCCACTCACCTACTCACTCACTCACTCAACCACTCACTCACCCACTCACCAACTCACCCACTCACCCACTCACCCACTCACTCACCAACTCACCAACTCACCCACTCACTCACCCACTCACCAACTCACCAACTCACCCACTCACTCACCCACTCACCAACTCACCCACTCACTCACCCACTCACCAACTCACCCACTCACCCACTCACTCACCAACTCACCCACTCACCCACTCACCCACTCACCCACCCACTCACCCACTCACCCACTCACCCACTCACCCACCCACTCACCCACTCACCCACTCACACTCACCCACTCGCTCACTCACCCACTCACCCACCCACTCACACAATCACTCACCCACTGACCCACTCAATCACTCACCCACCACTCACTCAACCACCCACCCACCCACTTACTCACTCACTCACCTACCCACTCACTCACCCACTCACCTACTCACTCACTCAACCACTCACTCACACTATCACTCACCCACTCACTCACTCACTCACCCACTCACTCAACCACCCACCCACCCACCCACTCACTCACTCACCTACCCACTCACTCACCCACTCACCTACTCACTCACTCACTCAACCACTCACTCACCCACTCACCAACTCACCCACTCACCCACTCACCCACTCACTCACCAACTCACCAACTCACCCACTCACTCACCCACTCACCAACTCACCAACTCACCCACTCACTCACCCACTCACCAACTCACCCACTCACTCACCCACTCACCAACTCACCCACTCACCCACTCACTCACCAACTCACCAACTCACCCACTCACTCACCCACTTACCAACTCACCCACTCACTCACCCACTCACCAACTCACCCACTCACCCACTCACCCACTCACCCACCCACTCACCCACTCACCCACTCACCCACCCACTCACCCACTCACCCACTCACACTCACCCACTCGCTCACTCACCCACTCACCCACCCACTCACACAATCACTCACCCACTGACCCACTCAATCACTCACCCACCACTCACTCAACCACCCACCCACCCACTTACTCACTCACTCACCTACCCACTCACTCACCCACTCACCTACTCACTCACTCAACCACTCACTCATCCACTCACCAACTCACCCACTCACCCACTCACTCACCAACTCACCAACTCACCCACTCACTCACCCACTCACCAACTCACCAACTCACTCACTCACTCACTCACCCACTCACCAACTCACCCACTCACTCACCCACTCACCAACTCACCCACTCACCCACTCACTCACCAACTCACCAACTCACCCACTCACCAACTCACCCACTCACTCACCCACTCACCCACTCGCTCACTCACCAACTCACCCACTCACTCACCCACTCACACACCCACTCACCCACTCACCCACTCGCTCACTCACCCACTCACCCACCCACTCACCCACCCACTCACTCACTCACTCACCCACTCACTCACCCACCCACTCACCCACCCACTCACTCACTCACCCACTCACCCACCCACCCACCCACCCACCCACCCACCCACCCACTCACTTACTCACCCACTCACTCACCCACCCACTCACTCACTCACCAACCCACTCACCCACCCACTCACTCACTCACCCACCCACCCACCCACTCACTCACTCACTCACCCACTCACTCACTCACCCACCCACTCACCCACTCACTCACCCACTCACCCACCCACCCACCCACCCACTCACCCACCCACTCACTCACTCACCAACCCACTCACCCACTCACCCACCCACTCACCCACCCACTCACTCACTCACCCACCCACTCACTCACTCACTCACTCACTCACTCACCCACCCACTCACCCACCCATTCACCCACCCACTCACCCACCCACTCACCCACCCACTCACTCACTCACTCACCAACCCACTCACCCACTCACCCACCCACTCACCCACCCACTCACTCACTCACCAACCCACTCACCCACTCACCCACTCACTCACTCACCAACCCACTCACCCACTCACCCACCCTCTCACCCACTCACCCACTCACCCACCCACTCACCCACTCACTCACCCACTCACTCACCCACTCAATCACTCACTCACTCACCAACCCACCCACCCACCCACTCACTCACTCACTCACCAACCCACTCACCCACTCACCCACCCACTCACCCACTCACTCACCCACCCACTCACTCACTCACCAACCCACCCACCCACCCACTCACTCACTCACTCACCAACCCACCCACCCACCCACCCACTCACTCACTCACTCACCAACCCACCCACCCACTCACTCACTCACCCACTCACTCATTCACTCATTCACTCATTCACTCACTCATTCACTCATTCACTCATTCACTCATTCACTCACTCACTCATTCACTCACTCACTCATTCACTCACTTAGTCAGTCACTCACTCACTCAGTCTCTCGCTCAGTCACTCGCTCACTCAGGCTCTCACTCAGTCACTCAGTCACTCACTCAGTCACTCATTCACTCACTCAGTCACTCATTCACCCATTCACTCATCCACTCACTCAGTCACTCACTCACTCATTCACTCACTCAGTCACTCACTCAGTCACTCACTCACTCACTCATTCATTCACTCATTCACTCACTCAGTCACTCATTCACTTACTCATTCACTCATTCACTCACTCATTCACTCACTCATTCACTCACTCATTCACTCATCCACTAACTCAGTCACTCACTCACTCAGTCAGTCACTCACTCAGTCACTCAGTCACTCACTCAGCCACTCATTCACTCACTCACCCACTCACCCACCCACTCACCCACTCACCCACTCACCCACCCACTCACCCACTCACACTCACCCACTCGCTCACTCACCCACTCACCCACCCACTCACACAATCACTCACCCACTGACCCACTCAATCACTCACCCACCACTCACTCAACCACCCACCCACCCACTTACTCACTCACTCACCTACGCACTCACTCACCCACTCACCTACTCACTCACTCAACCGTTCACTCATCCACTCACCAACTCACCCACTCACCCACTCACCCACTCACTCACCAACTCACCAACTCACCCACTCACTCACCCACTCACCAACTCACCAACTCACTCACTCACTCACCCACTCACCAACTCACCCACTCACTCACCCACTCACCAACTCACCCACTCACTCACCAACTCACCAACTCACCCACTCACTCACCCACTCACCAACTCACCCACTCACTCACCCACTCACCCACTCGCTCACTCACCAACTCACCCACTCACTCACCCACTCACACACCCACTCACCCACTCACTCACTCGCTCACTCACCCACTCACCCACCCACTCACCCACCCACTCACTCACTCACTCACCAACTCACTCACCCACCCACTCACCCACCCACTCACTCACTCACCCACTCACCCACCCACCCACCCACTCACTCACTCACTCACTCACCCACTCACTCACCCACCCACTCACTCACTCACTCACCAACCCACTCACCCACCCACTCACTCACTCACCCACTCACCCACCCACCCACCCACCCACCCACCCACCCACCCACCCACCCACCCACCCACTCACTCACTCACCCACTCACTCACCCACCCACTCACCCACTCACTCACCCACTCACCCACCCACCCACCCACCCACTCACCCACCCACTCACTCACTCACCAACCCACTCACCCACTCACCCACCCACTCACCCACCCACTCACTCACTCACCCACCCACTCACTCACTCACTCACCCACCCACTCACCCACCCATTCACCCACCCACTCACCCACCCACTCACCCACCCACTCACTCACTCACTCACCAACCCACTCACCCACTCACCCACCCACCCACTCACCCACCCACTTACTCACTCACCAACCCACTCACCCACTCACCACTCACCCACTCACTCACTCACCAACCCACTCACCCACTCACCCACCCTCTCACCCACTCACCCACTCACCCACCCCACTCACCCACTCACTCACCCACTCACTCACCCACTCAATCACTCACTCACTCACTCACCAACCCACCCACCCACCCACCCACTCACTCACTCACTCACCAACCCACTCACCCACTCACCCACCCACTCACCCACTCACTCACCCACCCACTCACTCACTCACTCACTCACCAACCCACCCACCCACCCACCCACCCACCCACTCACTCACTCACTCACCAACCCACCCACCCACTCACTCACTCACTCACTCACCCACTCACTCATTCACTCATTCACTCATTCACTCACTCATTCACTCATTCACTCATTCACTCACTCATTCACTCACTCATTCACTCATTCACTCATTCACTCACTCACTCACTCACTCACTCACTCATTCACTCACTCATCCACTCACTCATTCACTCACTCACTCATTCACTTACTCACCTTAGTCAGTCACTCACTCACTCAGGCTCTCACTCAGTCACTCAGTCACTCACTCAGTCACTCATTCACTCACTCAGTCACTCATTCACCCATTCACTCATCCACTCACTCACTCACTCACTCATTCACTCACTCAGTCACTCACTCAGTCACTCACTCACTCATTCATTCACTCATTCACTCACTCAGTCACTCATTCACTTACTCATTCACTCATTCACTCACCCACCCACTCACCCACCCACTCACTCACCAACCCACTCACCCACTCACCCACCCACTCACCCACCCACTCACTCACTCACCAACCCACTCACCCACTCACCCACTCACCCACTCACTCACTCACCAACCCACTCACCCACTCACCCACCCTCTCACCCACTCACCCACCCACTCACCCACTCACTCACCCACTCACTCACCCACTCAATCACTCACTCACTCACTCACTCACCAACCCACCCACCCACCCACTCACTCACTCACCAACCCACTCACCCACTCACCCACCCTCTCACCCACTCACCCACTCACCCACCCACCCACTCACCCACTCACCCACCCTCTCACCCACTCACCCACCCACTCACCCACTCACCCACCCTCTCACCCACTCACCCACTCACCCACCCACTCACCCACTCACTCACCCACCCACTCACTCACTCACTCACCAACCCACCCACCCACTCACTCACTCACTCACCAACCCACCCACTCACTCACTCACTCACCCACTCACTCATTCACTCATTCACTCATTCACTCACTCATTCACTCATTCACTCACTCATTCACTCACTCATTCACTCACTCACTCACTCATTCACTCACTCATTCACCCATTTACTCACTCATTCACTCATTCACTCACTCACTCATTCACTCATTCACTCACTCATTCACTCATTCACTCACTCATTCACTCACTCATTCACTCATTCACTCACTCATTCACTCACTCATTCACCCATTCACTCACGCATTCACTCATTCACTCACTCATTCACTCATTCACTCACTCATTCACTCACTCACTCACTCATTCACTCACTCACTCACTCACTCATTCACTCACTCATTCACCCATTCACTCACTCATTCACTCACTCACTCACTCATTCACTCACTCACTCACTCATTCACTCACTCATTCACCCACTCAGTCACTCATTCACCCATTCACTCATCCACTCACTCAGTCACTCACTCACTCATTCACTCACTCAGTCACTCACTCAGTCACTCACTCACTCATTCATTCACTCATTCACTCACTCAGTCACTCATTCACTCACTCATTCACTCACTCACTCATTCACTCATCCACTAACTCAGTCACTCACTCACTCAGTCAGTCACTCACTCAGTCACTCAGTCACTCACTCAGTCACTCATTCACTCACTCAGTCAGTCACTCATTCATTCATTCACTCATCACTCACTCATTCACTCACTCATTCACTAATTCATTCACTCATTCATTGACTCATTCACTCAGTCACTCACTCAGTCACTCATTCACTCATTCACTCATTCACTCATTCATTCACTCATTCACTCAGTCACTCACTCAGTCATTCACTCATTCATTCACTCATTCACTCGCTCATTCACTCATTCACTCACTCAGTCACTCACTCAGTCACTCACTCAGTTACTCACTCACTCATTCACTCACTCATTCACTCACTCATTCACTCACTCATTCACTCATTCACTCACTCATTCACTCATTCACTCACTCACTCACTCACTCAGTCACTCACTCACTCATTCACTCACTCATTCACTCATTCACTCACTCATTCACTCATTCACTCACTCACTCACTCAGTTACTCACTCAGTCACTCACTCACTCATTCACTCACTCATTCACTCATTCACTCACTCATTCACTCATTCATTCACTCATTCACTCACTCATTCACTCATTCACTCATTCACTCACTCAGTTACTCACTCATTCACTCACTCATTCACTCACTCATTCACTCACTCACTCACTCATTCACTCACTCATTCACTCATTCACTCACTCATTCACTCACTCATTCACTCATTCACTCACTCATTCACTCATTCACTCACTCATTCACTCACTCATTCACTCATTCACTCATTCACTCACTCAGTTACTCACTCAGTCACTCACTCACTCACTCATTCACTCACTCATTCACTCATTCACTCACTCATTCACTCACTCATTCACTCACTCATTCACTCATTCACTCTCTCAGTCACTCATTCACTCACTCATTCACTCACTCATTCACTAATCACTCACTAACTCACTCATTCACTCACTCATTCACTCACTCATTCACTCACTCATTCACTCATTCAGTCACTCATTCACTCACTCATTCACTCACTAAGTCACTCATTCACTCACTCATTCACTAACTCACTCATTCACTCACTCATTCACTCACTCAGTCACTCACTCACTCATTCACTCAGTCACTCACTCATTCATTCATTCACTCATTCACTCACTCACTCAGTCACTCACTCAGTCACTCACTCAATCACTTACTCACTCATTCACTCACTCACTCATTCACCCACTCACTCATTCACTCACTCAGTCACTCATTCACTCACTCATTCACTCACTCAGTCACTCACTCAGTCACTCACTCAATCACTCACTCAGTCACTCATTAATTCACTCACTCATTCACTCATTCACTCACTCATTCACTCACTCATTCACTCATTCACTCACTCATTCACTCATTAATTCACTCACTCATTCACTCACTCAATCACTCACTCAGTCACTCACTCAGTCACTCAGTCACTCACTCACTCACTCATTCACTCACTCATTCACTAATTCACTCATTCACTCACTCACTCACTCACCAACCCACTCACCCACCCACCCACCCACTCACTCACACTCACCCACTCACTCACCCACCCACTCACTCACTCACCCACTCACCCACCCACCCACCCACCCACTCACTCACTCACCCACTCACCCACCCACCCACCCACTCACTCACTCACTCACCCACTCACTCACCCACCCACCCACCCACTCACTCACTCACTCACCAACCCACTCACCCACCCACCCACCCACCCACTCACTCACTCACCCACTCACTCACCCACCCACTCACCCACTCACTCACCCACTCACCCACCCACCCACCCACCCACCCACTCACTCCCTCACTCACTCACTCACCCACCCACTCACCCACCCACTCACTCACTCACTCACTCACTCACACCCACTCACTCACTCACTCACCAACCCACTCACCCACTCACCCACCCACTCACCCACCCACTCACTCACTCACTCACTCACCAACCCACTCACCCACTCACCCACCCACTCACCAACCCACTCACCCACTCACCCACCCTCTCACCCACTCACCCACTCACCCACCCACTCACCCACTCACTCACCCACTCACTCACTCACTCACTCACTCATTCACTCACTCACTCACTCATTCACTCACTCATTCACTCATCCACTCACTCACTCACTCATTCACTCACTCACTCATTCACTCACTTAGTCAGTCAGTCACTCACTCATTCACTCATTCACTCACTCATTCACTCATTCACTCATTCACTCACTCATTCACTCATTCACTCATTCACTCACTCATCCACTAACTCAGTCACTCACTCACTCAGTCAGTCACTCACTCAGTCACTCAGTCACTCACTCAGTCACTCATTCACTCACTCAGTCAGTCAATCATTCATTCACTCACTCATTCACTCATTCACTCATTCACTCACCCATTCACTCATCCACTCACTCAGTCACTCACTCACTCATTCACTCACTCAGTCACTCACTCAGTCACTCACTCACTCACTCATTCACTCACTCAGTCACTCACTCAGTCACTCACTCACTCACTCACTCATTCACTCACTCACTCATTCACTCACTCATTCACTCACTCACTCATTCACTCATCCACTAACTCAGTCACTCACTCACTCAGTCAGTCACTCACTCAGTCACTCAGTCACTCACTCAGTCACTCATTCACTCACTCAGTCAGTCAATCATTCATTCACTCACTCATTCACTCATTCACTCATTCACTCACTCATTCACTCATTCATTCACTCATTCATTGACTCATTCACTAATCACTCACTAACTCACTCATTCACTCACTCATTCACTCATTCACTCACTCAGTTACTCGCTCATTCACTCACTCATTCACTCACTCATTCACTCACTCATTCACTCATTCACTCACTCAGTTACTCACTCAGTCACTCACTCACTCACTCACTCACTCATTCACTCACTCACTCACTCATTCACTCACTCATTCATTCATTCACTCACTCATTCACTCACTCATTCACTCACTCATTCACTCATTCACTCACTCAGTTACTCACTCATTCACTCACTCATTCACTCACTCATTCACTAATCACTCACTAACTCACTCATTCACTCACTCATTCACTCACTCATTCACTCACTCATTCACTCACTCATTCACTCATTCACTCACTCAGTCACTCACTCATTCACTCACTCATTCACTCACTCAGTCTCTCACTCACTCACTCACTCATTCACTCACTCAGTCACTCAGTCACTCACTCAGCCACTCATTCACCCACTCACCCACCCACTCACCCACTCACCCACTCACCCACTCACCCACTCACCCACCCACTCACCCACTCACACTCACCCACTCGCTCACTCACCCACTCACCCACCCACTCACACAATCACTCACCCACTGACCCACTCAATCACTCACCCACCACTCACTCAACCACCCACCCACCCACTTACTCACTCACTCACCTACGCACTCACTCACCCACTCACCTACTCACTCACTCAACCGTTCACTCATCCACTCACCAACTCACCCACTCACCCACTCACCCACTCACTCACCAACTCACCAACTCACCCACTCACTCACCCACTCACCAACTCACCAACTCACTCACTCACTCACCCACTCACCAACTCACCCACTCACTCACCCACTCACCAACTCACCCACTCACTCACCAACTCACCAACTCACCCACTCACTCACCCACTCACCAACTCACCCACTCACTCACCCACTCACCCACTCGCTCACTCACCAACTCACCCACTCACTCACCCACTCACACACCCACTCACCCACTCACTCACTCGCTCACTCACCCACTCACCCACCCACTCACCCACCCACTCACTCACTCACTCACTCACCAACTCACTCACCCACCCACTCACCCACCCACTCACTCACTCACCCACTCACCCACCCACCCACCCACTCACTCACTCACTCACTCACCCACTCACTCACCCACCCACTCACTCACTCACTCACCAACCCACTCACCCACCCACTCACTCACTCACCCACTCACCCACCCACCCACCCACCCACCCACCCACCCACCCACCCACTCACTCACTCACCCACTCACTCACCCACCCACTCACCCACTCACTCACCCACTCACCCACCCACCCACCCACCCACTCACCCACCCACTCACTCACTCACCAACCCACTCACCCACTCACCCACCCACTCACCCACCCACTCACTCACTCACCCACCCACTCACTCACTCACTCACCCACCCACTCACCCACCCATTCACCCACCCACTCACCCACCCACTCACCCACCCACTCACTCACTCACTCACTCACCAACCCACTCACCCACTCACCCACCCACCCACTCACCCACCCACTTACTCACTCACCAACCCACTCACCCACTCACCCACTCACCCACTCACTCACTCACCAACCCACTCACCCACTCACCCACCCTCTCACCCACTCACCCACTCACCCACCCACTCACCCACTCACTCACCCACTCACTCACCCACTCAATCACTCACTCACTCACTCACCAACCCACCCACCCACCCACCCACTCACTCACTCACTCACCAACCCACTCACCCACTCACCCACCCACTCACCCACTCACTCACCCACCCACTCACTCACTCACTCACTCACCAACCCACCCACCCACCCACCCACTCACTCACTCACTCACCAACCCACCCACCCACTCACTCACTCACTCACCCACTCACTCATTCACTCATTCACTCATTCACTCACTCATTCACTCATTCACTCATTCACTCATTCACTCACTCATTCACTCACTCATTCACTCATTCACTCATTCACTCACTCACTCACTCATTCACTCACTCACTCACTCATTCACTCACTCATCCACTCACTCATTCACTCACTCACTCATTCACTCACTTAGTCAGTCACTCACTCACTCAGGCTCTCACTCAGTCACTCAGTCACTCACTCAGTCACTCATTCACTCACTCAGTCACTCATTCACCCATTCACTCATCCACTCACTCACTCACTCACTCATTCACTCACTCAGTCACTCACTCAGTCACTCACTCACTCATTCATTCACTCATTCACTCACTCAGTCACTCATTCACTTACTCATTCACTCATTCACTCACCCACCCACTCACCCACCCACTCACTCACTCACTCACTCACCAACCCACTCACCCACTCACCCACCCACTCACCCACCCACTCACTCACTCACCAACCCACTCACCCACTCACCCACTCACCCACTCACTCACTCACCAACCCACTCACCCACTCACCCACCCTCTCACCCACTCACCCACTCACCCACCCACTCACCCACTCACTCACCCACTCACTCACCCACTCAATCACTCACTCACTCACTCACTCACTCACCAACCCACCCACCCACCCACTCACTCACTCACCAACCCACTCACCCACTCACCCACCCACTCACCCACTCACTCACTCACCCACTCACTCACTCACTCACCAACCCACCCACCCACTCACTCACTCACCAACCCACTCACCCACTCACCCACTCACCCACCCACCCACTCACCCACTCACCCACCCTCTCACCCACCCACTCACCCACTCACCCACTCACCCACCCACCCACTCACCCACCCACTCACCCACTCACTCACCCACTCACTCACTCACTCACCAACCCACCCACCCACTCACTCACTCACTCACCAACCCACCCACCCACTCACTCACTCACTCACTCACCCACTCACTCATTCACTCATTCACTCATTCACTCACTCATTCACTCATTCACTCACTCACTCATTCACTCATTCACTCACTCATTCACTCATTCACTCACTCATTCACTCACTCATTCACTCATTCACTCACTCATTCACTCACTCATTCACCCATTCACTCACGCATTCACTCATTCACTCACTCATTCACTCATTCACTCACTCATTCACTCACTCACTCACTCATTCACTCACTCACTCACTCACTCATTCACTCACTCATTCACCCATTCACTCACTCATTCACTCACTCACTCACTCATTCACTCACTCACTCACTCATTCACTCACTCATTCACCCATTCACTCACTCATTCACTCACTCACTCACTCATTCACTCACTCAGTCACTCACTCAGTCACTCATTCACTCACTCAGTCACTCATTCACCCATTCACTCATCCACTCACTCAGTCACTCACTCACTCATTCACTCACTCAGTCACTCACTCAGTCACTCACTCACTCATTCATTCACTCATTCACTCACTCAGTCACTCATTCACTTACTCATTCACTCATTCACTCACTCATTCACTCACTCATTCACTCACTCACTCATTCACTCATCCACTAACTCAGTCACTCACTCACTCAGTCAGTCACTCACTCAGTCACTCAGTCACTCACTCAGTCACTCATTCACTCACTCAGTCAGTCACTCATTCATTCATTCACTCATCCACTCACTCATTCACTCACTCATTCACTAATTCATTCACTCATTCATTGACTCATTCACTCAGTCACTCACTCAGTCACTCATTCACTCATTCACTCATTCACTCACTCATTCACTCACTCACTCAGTCATTCACTCATTCATTCACTCATTCACTCGCTCATTCACTCATTCACTCACTCAGTCACTCACTCAGTCACTCACTCAGTTACTCACTCACTCATTCACTCACTCATTCACTCACTCATTCACTCACTCATTCACTCATTCACTCACTCATTCACTCATTCACTCACTCACTCACTCACTCAGTCACTCACTCACTCATTCACTCACTCATTCACTCATTCACTCACTCATTCACTCATTCACTCACTCACTCACTCAGTTACTCACTCAGTCACTCACTCACTCATTCACTCACTCATTCACTCATTCACTCACTCATTCACTCATTCATTCACTCATTCACTCACTCATTCACTCATTCACTCATTCACTCACTCAGTTACTCACTCATTCACTCACTCATTCACTCACTCATTCACTCACTCACTCACTCATTCACTCACTCATTCACTCATTCACTCACTCATTCACTCACTCATTCACTCATTCACTCACTCATTCACTCATTCACTCACTCATTCACTCACTCACTCACTCATTCACTCATTCACTCATTCACTCACTCAGTTACTCACTCAGTCACTCACTCACTCACTCATTCACTCACTCATTCACTCATTCACTCACTCATTCACTCACTCATTCACTCACTCTTTCACTCATTCACTCTCTCAGTCACTCATTCACTCACTCATTCACTCACTCATTCACTAATCACTCACTAACTCACTCATTCACTCACTCATTCACTCACTCATTCACTCACTCATTCACTCATTCAGTCACTCATTCACTCACTCATTCACTCACTAAGTCACTCATTCACTCACTCATTCACTAACTCACTCATTCACTCACTCATTCACTCACTCAGTCACTCACTCACTCATTCACTCAGTCACTCACTCATTCATTCATTCACTCATTCACTCACTCACTCAGTCACTCACTCAGTCACTCACTCAATCACTTACTCACTCATTCACTCACTCACTCATTCACCCACTCACTCATTCACTCACTCAGTCACTCATTCACTCACTCATTCACTCACTCAGTCACTCACTCAGTCACTCATTCACTCACTCATTCACTCATTCACTCACTCATTCACTCATTAATTCACTCACTCATTCACTCACTCAATCACTCACTCAGTCACTCACTCAGTCACTCAGTCACTCACTCACTCACTCATTCACTCACTCATTCACTAATTCACTCATTCACTCACTCACTCACTCACCAACCCACTCACCCACCCACCCACCCACTCACTCACTCACTCACCCACTCACTCACTCACCCACTCACCCACCCACCCACCCACCCACTCACTCACTCACCCACTCACCCACCCACCCACCCACCCACTCACTCACTCACTCACCCACTCACTCACCCACCCACCCACCCACTCACTCACTCACTCACCAACCCACTCACCCACCCACCCACCCACCCACTCACTCACTCACTCACCCACTCACTCACCCACCCACTCACTCACTCACCCACTCACCCACCCACCCACCCACCCACTCACTCACTCACCCACTCACCCACCCACCCACCCACCCACTCACTCACTCACTCACCCACTCACTCACCCACCCACCCACCCACTCACTCACTCACTCACCAACCCACTCACCCACCCACCCACCCACCCACTCACTCACTCACCCACTCACTCACCCACCCACTCACCCACTCACTCACCCACTCACCCACCCACCCACCCACCCACCCACTCACTCCCTCACTCACTCACTCACCCACCCACTCACCCACCCACTCACTCACTCACTCACTCACTCACTCACCCACCCACTCACTCACTCACTCACTCACCAACCCACTCACCCACTCACCCACCCACTCACCAACCCACTCACCCACTCACCCACCCTCTCACCCACTCACCCACTCACCCACCCACTCACCCACTCACTCACCCACTCACTCACCCACTCACTCACTCACTCACTCACCCACTCACTCACTCACTCACTCACTCATCCACTCACTCACTCACTCATTCACTCACTCACTCATTCACTCACTTAGTCAGTCAGTCACTCACTCATTCACTCATCCACTCACTCACTCACTCATTCACTCACTCACTCATTCACTCACTTAGTCAGTCACTCACTCACTCATTCACTCATTCACTCACTCATTCACTCATTCACTCATTCACTCACTCATTCACTCACTCACTCACTCACTCACTCAGTCTCTCGCTCATTCACTCGCTCACTCAGGCTCTCACTCAGTCACTCAGTCACTCACTCAGTCACTCATTCACTCACTCAGTCACTCATTCACCCATTCACTCATCCACTCACTCAGTCACTCACTCACTCATTCACTCACTCAGTCACTCACTCAGTCACTCACTCACTCACTCATTCACTCACTCAGTCACTCACTCAGTCACTCACTCACTCACTCACTCATTCACTCACTCACTCATTCACTCACTCATTCACTCACTCACTCATTCACTCATCCACTAACTCAGTCACTCACTCACTCAGTCAGTCACTCACTCAGTCACTCAGTCACTCACTCAGTCACTCATTCACTCACTCAGTCAGTCACTCATTCATTCATTCACTCACTCATTCACTCATTCACTCATTCACTCACTCATTCATTCACTCATTCATTGACTCATTCACTAATCACTCACTAACTCACTCATTCACTCACTCATTCACTCATTCACTCACTCAGTTACTCGCTCATTCACTCACTCATTCACTCACTCATTCACTCACTCATTCACTCATTCACTCACTCAGTTACTCACTCAGTCACTCACTCACTCACTCACTCACTCATTCACTCACTCACTCACTCATTCACTCACTCATTCATTCATTCACTCACTCATTCACTCACTCATTCACTCACTCATTCACTCATTCACTCACTCAGTTACTCACTCATTCACTCACTCATTCACTCACTCATTCACTAATCACTCACTAACTCACTCATTCACTCACTCATTCACTCACTCATTCACTCACTCATTCACTCACTCATTCACTCATTCACTCACTCAGTCACTCACTCATTCACTCACTCATTCACTCACTCAGTCTCTCACTCACTCACTCACTCACTCATTCACTCACTCATTCACTCATTCACTCACTCAGTCACTCATTCACTCATTCATTCACTCACTCATTCACTAATCACTCACTAACTCACTCATTCACTCACTCATTCACTCACTCATTCACTCACTCAGTCACTCACTCATTCACTTAGTCACTCAGTCACTCACTCAGTCACTAACTCATTCACTCATTCACTCACTCAGTCACTCATCCACTCACTCATTCACACATTCACTCACTCATTCACTCACTCAGTCACTCACTCAGTCACTCACTCATTCAGTCACTCACTCATTCACTCACTCATTCACTCACTCATTCACTCATTCACTCACTCATTCACTCACTCATTCACTCACTCAGTCACTCACTCAGTCACTCACTCATTCACTCACTCAGTCACTCATTCACTCACTCATTCACTCACTAAGTCACTCATTCACTCACTCACTCATTCACTCACTCATTCACTCACTCAGTCACTCACTCACTCATTCACTCAGTCACTCACTCATTCATTCATTCACTCATTCACTCACTCACTCAGTCACTCACTCACTCATTCACCCACTCAGTCACTCAGTCACTCAGTCACTCATTCACTCACTCATTCACTCACTCAGTCACTCACTCAGTCACTCATTCACTCACTCATTCACTCATTCACTCACTCATTCACTCATTCATTCACTCACTCATTCACTCACTCAATCACTCAGTCAGTCACTCACTCAGTCACTCACTCACTCACTCAATCACTCACTCAGTCACTCACTCATTCACTCACTCAGTCACTCACTCACTCACTCACTCATTCATTCACTCATTCACTCACTCAGTCACTCATTCACTTACTCATTCACTAATTCACTCATTCACTCACTCATTCACTCATTCACTCATTCACTCATTCACTCACTCAGTCACTCACTCAGTCACTCACTCATTCATTCACTCATTCACTCACTCAGTCACTCATTCACTTACTCATTCACCAATTCACTCACTCATTGACTCACTCATTCACTCACTCACTCATTCACTCATTCACTCATTCACTCACTCATTCATTCACTCATTCACTCATTCACTCATTCACTTACTCATTCACTAATTCACTCATTCACTCATTCACTCACTCATTCACCCATTCACTCATTCACTCACTCAGTCACTCACTCAGTCACTCACTCATTCATTCACTCATTCACTCACTCAGTCACTCATTCACTTACTCATTCACCAATTCACTCACTCATTCACTCATTCACTCATTCACTCACTCATTCATTCACTCATTCACTCACTCAGTCACTCATTCACTTACTCATTCACTAATTCACTCATTCACTCATTCACTCACTCATTCACCCATTCACTCATTCACTCACTCAGTCACTCACTCATTCACTCGGTCACTCACTCAGTCACTCATTCACTCACTCATTCACTCAGTCACTCACTCATTCATTCATTCACTCATCCACTCACTCATTCACTCACTCATTCACTCATTCATTCACTCATTCATTGACTCATTCATTCATTCACTCACTCAGTCACTCATTCACTCACTCAGTCACTCACTCATTCACTCGGTCACTCACTCATTCACTCAGTCACTCACTCATTCACTCATTCACTCATTCACTCATTCAGTCACTCACTCATTCACTCATTCACTCACTCAGTCACTCACGCAGTCACTCACTCACTCACTCAGTCACTCACTCAGTTACTCACTCACTCATTCACTCACTCATTCACTAATTCACTCACTCAGTTACTCACTCAGTCACTCACTCACTCATTCACTCACTCATTCACTCATTCACTCACTCATTCACTCACTCATTCACTCATTCACTCACTCACTCATTCACTCACTCATTCACTCATTCACTCACTCACTCATTCACTCACTCATTCACTCATTCACTCACTCACTCATTCACTCACTCATTCACCCACTCACTCACTCATTCACTCACTCAGTCACTCATTCACTCACTCATTCACTGACTCATTCACTCACTCAGTCACTCACTCAGTCACTCACTCATTCATTCACTCATTCACTCACTCAGTCACTCATTCACTTACTCATTCACCAATTCACTCACTCATTCACTCATTCACTCATTCACTCACTCATTCATTCACTCATTCACTCACTCAGTCACTCATTCACTTACTCATTCACTAATTCACTCATTCACTCATTCACTCACTCATTCACCCATTCACTCATTCATTCACTCAGCCACTCACTCACTCAGTCAGTCACTCACTCAGTCACTCAGTCACTCACTCAGTCACTCATTCACTCACTCATTCACTCAGTCACTCACTCATTCATTCATTCACTCATCCACTCACTCATTCACTCACTCATTCACTCATTCATTCACTCATTCATTGACTCATTCATTCATTCACTCACTCAGTCACTCATTCACTCACTCAGTCACTCACTCATTCACTCGGTCACTCACTCATTCACTCAGTCACTCACTCATTCACTCATTCACTCATTCACTCATTCAGTCACTCACTCATTCACTCATTCACTCACTCATTCACTCATTCACTCACTCAGTCACTCACGCAGTCACTCGGTCACTCACTCATTCACTCAGTCACTCACTCATTCACTCATTCACTCATTCACTCATTCAGTCACTCACTCATTCACTCATTCACTCACTCATTCACTCATTCACTCACTCAGTCACTCACGCAGTCACTCACTCACTCACTCAGTCACTCACTCAGTTACTCACTCACTCATTCACTCACTCATTCACTCACTCATTCACTCATTCACTCACTCAGTTACTCACTCAGTCACTCACTCACTCATTCACTCACTCATTCACTCACTCATTCACTCACTCATTCACTCATTCACTCACTCACTCATTCACTCACTCATTCACTCATTCACTCACTCACTCGTTCACTCACTCATTCACTCATTCACTCACTCAGTCACTCATTCACTCACTCATTCACTCACTCATTCACTAATCACTCACTAACTCACTCATTCACTCACTCATTCACTCACTCATTCACTCACTCATTCACTCATTCACTCACTCATTCACTAATCACTCACTAACTCACTCATTCACTCATTCACTCAGTCACTCACTCAGTCACTCATTCACTCATTCACTCACTAAGTCACTCATTCACTCACTCATTCACTAACTCACTCATTCACTCACTCATTCACTCACTCACTTAGTCACTCAGTCACTCACTCAGTCACTCACTCAGTCACTCATTCACCCATTCACTTACTCACTCATTCACTCACTCACTCATTCACCCACTCACTCATTCACTCACTCAGTCACTCATCCACTCACTCACTCATTCACTCATTCACTCAATCATTCACTCACTCAGTCACTCACTCAGTCACTCACTCAGTCACTCATTCACCCATTCACTTACTCACTCATTCACTCACTCACTCATTCACTTACTCACTCATTCACTCACTCACTCATTCACCCACTCACTCATTCACTCACTCAGTCACTCATCCACTCACTCACTCAGTCACTCACTCAGTCACTCATTCACTCAATCATTTACTCACTCAGTCACTCAGTCAGTCACTCAGTCACTCACTCAGTCACTCATTCACTCATTCACTCATTCACTCACTCATTCACTCATTCATTCACTCACTCATTCACTCACTCAATCACTCATTCAGTCACTCACTCAGTCACTCATTCACTCACTCATTCACTCAGTCACTCACTCATTCATTCATTCACTCATCCACTCACTCATTCACTCACTCATTCACTCATTCACTCAATCATTTACTCACTCAGTCACTCAGTCAGTCACTCAGTCACTCACTCAGTCACTCATTCACTCATTCACTCACTCATTCACTCATTCATTCACTCACTCATTCACTCACTCAATCACTCATTCAGTCACTCACTCAGTCACTCATTCACTCACTCATTCACTCAGTCACTCACTCATTCATTCATTCACTCATCCACTCACTCATTCACTCACTCATTCACTCATTCATTCACTCATTCATTGAATCATTCATTCACTCACTCACTCACTAATTCACTAACTCACTCACTAACTGACTCATTCACTCACTCATTCACTCACTCATTCACTCACTCACTCATTCACTTAGTCACTCAGTCACTCACTCGGTCACTCACTCATTCATTCACTCATTCACTCACTCAGTCACTCATTCACCCACTCATTCACTCATTCACTTACTCACTCATTCACTCACTCACTCATTCACTCACTCACTCACTCATTCACTCACTCAGTCACTCATTCACTCACTCATTCACTCATTCACTCACTCATTCACTCACTCAGTCACTCACTCATTCAGTCACTCACTCATTCACTCACTCATTCACTCACTCAGTCACTCACTCATTCACTCATTCACTCACTCACTCACTCATTCACTCTTCACTCACTCAGTTTCTCACTCATTCACTCATTCACTCACTCATTCACTCACTCACTCATCCACTCACTCAGTCACTCATTCACTCACTCATTCACTCATTCACTCACTCATTCACTCACTCAGTCACTCACTCATTCAGTCACTCACTCAGTCATTCACTCATTCACTCACTCAGTCACTCACTCAGTCACTCACTCACTCAGTCACTCACTCATTCACTCATTCACTCACTCAGTTACTCACTCAGTCACTCACTCACTCATTCACTCATTCACTCACTCATTCACTCACTCATTCACTCACTCAGTCACTCACTCATTCACTCGTTCACTCACTCAGTCACTCACTCACTCAGTCACTCACTTATTCACTCATTAACTCACTCAGTTACTCACTCAGTCACTCAATCACTCATTCACTCATTCACTCACTCATTCACTCACTCATTCACTCACTCATTCACTCACTCATTGACTCACTCACTCACTCATTCATTCACTCATTCACTCATTCACTCACTCAGTCACTCATTCACTCACTCATTCACTAACTCACTCACTAACTCACTCATTCACTCACTCATTCACTCACTCAGTCTCTCACTCACTCATTCACTTAGTCACTCAGTCACTCACTCATTCATTCACTCATTCACTCACTCAGTCACTCATTCACTCACTCACTCATTCACTCACTCATTCACTCACTTATTCACTCACTCAGTCACTCAGTCAGTCACTCAGTCACTCAGTCACTCACTCACTCATCCACTCACTCATTCACTCACTCATTCACTCACTCATTCACTCACTCATTCACTCATTCACTCACTCACTCAGTCACTCACTCAGTCACTCACTCACTCAGTCACTCACTCATTCACTCATTCACTCACTCATTCACTCACTCACTCAGTCACTCAGTCAGTCACTCACTCAGTCACTCAGTCACTCAATCACTCATTCATCCACTCACTCACTCATTCACTTACTCAGTCACTCACTCACTCAGTCAGTCACTCAGTCACTCACTCACTCACTCAGTCACTCAGTCACTCACTCAGTCAGTCACTCAGTCACTCAGTCACTCAGTCACTTACTCAGTCACTCACTCACTCACTCAGTCAGTCACTCAGTCAGTCACTCAGTCACTCACTCACTCACTCAGTCACTCACTCACTCAGTCAATCACTCACTCACTCACCTGCTCACCCACCCAGTCTGTGTGTGTGTGAGTCTGTGTGTGTGTGAGTCTGTGTGTGTGTCAGTCTGTGTGTGTCTGTGTGTGTGTGTGTCTCTGTGTGTGTGTGTGTCTCTGTGTGTGTGTGTGTCTCTGTGTGTGTGTGTGTGTCTCTGTGTGTGTGTGTGAGTGTGTGTGTGTCTCTGTGTGTGTGTGTGTGAGAGTCTGGGTGTCTGTGTGTGTGTGTGTGAGTCTGTGTGTGTGTGAGAGTCTGTGTGTGTGTGTGAGTCTGTGTGTGAGTGTGTGTGTGTGTGTGAATCTGTGTGTGTGTGAGTCTGTGTGTGTGTCTGTGTGTGTGTGAGTCTGTGTGTGTGTGAGTCTGTGTGTGTGAAAGTCTGTGTGTGTGAGTCTGTGTGTGTGTGTGTGTGAGTCTGTGTGTGACTGTGTGTGTGTCTGTGTGTGTGTGAGTCTGTGTGTGTGAAAGTCTGTGTGTGTGTGAGTCTGTGTGTGTGTGTGAGTCTGTGTGTGAGTGTGTGTGTGTGTGAATCTGTGTGTGTGTGAGTCTGTGTGTGTGTCTGTGTGTGTGAGTCTGTGTGTGTGTGAGTCTGTGTGTGTGAAAGTCTGTGTGTGTGTGAGTCTGTGTGTGTGTGAGTCTGTGTGTGTGAGTGTGTGAGTCTGTGTGTGTGTGAGTCTGTGTGTGTGAGTCTGTGAGTGTGTGTGTGTGAGTCTGTGTGTGTGAGTGTGTGAGTGTGTGTGAAAGTCTGTGTGTGTGTGAGTCTGTGTGTGTGTGAGTCTGTGTGTGTGAGTGTGTGAGTCTGTGTGTGTGAGTCTGTGAGTGTGTGTGTGTGAGTCTGTGTGTGTGAGTGTGTGAGTGTGTGTGAAAGTTATTGTGTGTGTGAGTCTGTGTGTGTGTAGTCTGTGTGTGTGAGTCTGTGAGTGTGTGTGTGTGAGTCTGTGTGTGTGAGTGTGTGAGTGTGTGTGAAAGTCTGTGTGTGTGTGAGTCTGTGTGTGTGAGTGTGTGAGTCTGTGTGTGTGTGAGTCTGTGTGTGTGAGTGTGTGAGTGTGTGTGAAAGTCTGTGTGTGTGTGAGTCTGTGTGTGTGAGTGTGTGAGTCTGTGTGTGTGTGAGTCTGTGTGTGTGAGTGTGTGAGTCTGTGTGTGTGAGTCTGTGAGTGTGTGTGTGTGAGTCTGTGTGTGTGTGAGTGTGTGAGTCTGTGTGTGTGTGAGTCTGTGTGTGTGAGTGTGTGAGTCTGTGTGTGTGAGTCTGTGAGTGTGTGTGTGTGAGTCTGTGTGTGTGAGTGTGTGAGTGTGTGTGTGAGTCTGTGTGTGTGTGAGTCTGTGTGTGTGAGTCTGTGTGTGTGTGTGAGTCTGTGTGAGTCTGTGTGTCTGTGAGTCTGTGTGTCTGTGTGTGTGAGTCTGTGTGTGTGAGTCTGTGTGTGTGTGTCTGTGTGTATCTGTGTGTGTGTGTGTAGTCTGTGTGTGTGAGTCTGTGTGTGTGAGTCTGTGTGTGTGAGTCTGTGTGTGTGTGTGAGAGTCTGTGTGTGTGAGTCTGGGTGTCTCTGTGTGTGAATCTGTGTGTGTGAGTCTGGGTGTCTGTGTGTGTGAGTCTGTGTGTGTGAGTCTGTGTGTGTGTGTCTGTGTGTGTCTGTGTGTGTGTGTGTAGCTTGTGTGTGTAGTCTGTGTGTGTGAGTCTGTGTGTGTGAGTCTGTGTGTGTGAGTCTGTGTGTGTGTGTGAGAGTCTGTGTGTGTGAGTCTGGGTGTCTCTGTGTGTGAATCTGTGTGTGTGAGTCTGGGTGTCTGTGTGTGTGAGTCTGTGTGTGTGAGTCTGTGTGTGTGTGTCTGTGTGTGTCTGTGTGTGTGTGTGTAGCTTGTGTGTGTAGTCTGTGTGTGTGAGTCTGTGTGTGTGAGTCTGTGTGTGTGAGTCTGTGTGTGTGTGTGAGAGTCTGTGTGTGTGAGTCTGGGTGTCTCTGTGTGTGAATCTGTGTGTGTGAGTCTGGGTGTCTGTGTGTGTGAGTCTGTGTGTGAGTCTGTGTGTGTGTGTGAGTCTGTGTGTGTGAGTCTGGGTGTCTGTGTGTGTGTCTGTGTGTGAGTCTGTGTGTGTGTGAGTCTGTGTGTGTGAGTGAGTCTGTGTGTGAGTCTGTGTTATTCTGTTTGCGTCTGTGGGTGTCTGTGTGTGTGTGTGAGTCTGTGTGTGAGTCTGTGTGTGTGTGTCTCTGTTTGTGTCTGTGTGTGTGAGAGTCTGTGTGTTCTGTGTGTGTGTGTGAGTCTGTGTGTGTGTGTGTGTGTCTGTGTGTGTGTCTGTGTGTGTGTGTCTGTGTGTGTGTGTGTGTGTCTGTGTGTGTGTGAGTCTGGGTGTGTGTGATTCTGTGTGTCTCTGTGTGTGTGTGTATGAGTCTGTGTGTGTTTGTGAGTCTCTGTGTGTGTGTCTATGTGTGTGTGTGAGTCTCTGTGTGTGTGTGGGTGTGTGTGTGAGTCTGGGTGTGTGTGTGTCTGTGTGTGTGTGTGTCTGTGTGTGTGTGTGACTGTGTGTGAGTCTGTGTGTGTGTCTGTGTGTGTGTGTGACTGTGTGTGTGTGACTGTGTGTGAGTCTGTGTTTGTGTGAGTTTGTGTGAGTGTATGAGTGTGTGTGTGTCTGTGTGTATGAGTGTGTGTGTGTCTGTGTGTGTGTGTGGCTGTGTGTGTGTGACTGTGTGTGTGTGTGTGAGTCTGTGTGTGTGTCTGTGTGTGTGTGTGACTGTGTGTGTGTGACTGTGTGTGAGTCTGTGTTTGTGTGAGTTTGTGTGAGTGTATGAGTGTGTGTGTGTCTGTGTGTGTGTGTCTGTGTGTGTGTCTGTGTGTGTGTGTGACTGTGTGTGACTGTGTGTGTGAGTCTGTGTATGTGAGTCTGTGTGTGTGTGTGTGTGTCTGTGTGTGTGACTGTGTGTGTGTGTGTGAGTGTGTGTGTGAGTCTGTGTGTGACTGTGTGTGTGTGTCTGTGTGTGTGACTGTGTGTGTGTGACTGTGTGTGTGTGTGTGTCTGTGTGTGTGACTGTGTGTGTGTGACTGTGTGTGTGTGTGACTGTGTGTGACTGTGTGTGTGCGTGACTGTGTGTGTCTGTGTGTGTGTGTGTCTGTGTGTGTGTGTGTCTATGTGTGTGTGTGTCTGTGTGTGTGTGTGACTGTGTGTGTGTGAGTGTGTGTGTGACTGTGTGTGTGTGTGACTGTGTGTGAGTGTGTGTGACTGTGTGTGTGTGTGACTGTGTGTGTGTGACTGTGTGTGTGAGTGTGTGTGTGAGTGTGTCTGTGTGTGTGCGTGACTGTGTGTGTGACTGTGTGTGTGTGTGACTGTGTGTGTGTGAGTGTGTGTGTGTGAGTGTGTGTGTGTGAGTGTGTGTCTGTGTGTGTGTGTGACTGTGTGTGAGTGTGTGAGTCTGTGTGTGTGACTGTGTGTGTGTGTGAGTGTGTGTGTGTGTCTGTCTGTGTGTGTGTGAGTGTGTGTGTGAGTGTGTGTGTGTGACTGTGTGTGTGTGTCTGTCTGTGTGTGTGTGAGTGTGTGTGTGAGTGTGTGTGTGTGACTGTGTGTGTGTGTCTGTCTGTGTGTGTGTGAGTGTGTGTGTGAGTGTGTGTCTGTCTGTGTGTGTGTGAGTGTGTGTGTGAGTGTGTGTGTGTGACTGTGTGTGTGTGTCTGTCTGTGTGTGTGTGTCTGTGTGTGTGTGTGTCTGTCTGTGTGTGTGTGAGTGTGTGTGTGAGTGTGTGTGTGAGTGTGTGTGTGTGACTGTGTGTGTGTGTCTGTGTGTGTGTGTCACTGGGTGTGGTTTTCACGTTCCCTGTTTATTATTGAAGTCTGCTGCTCTGAAAAACAAATCCACTATTTTGGGAGTGGTGGTGCAGTGGTTAGCGC
This sequence comes from Lampetra fluviatilis, assembly GCF_964198595.1. Classification (NCBI taxonomy): domain Eukaryota; kingdom Metazoa; phylum Chordata; class Hyperoartia; order Petromyzontiformes; family Petromyzontidae; genus Lampetra; species Lampetra fluviatilis. The sequence continues at coordinate 29,650 of NW_027621449.1, read as the reverse complement.
ACTGTGTGTGTGTGGGGAGTGGTGGTGCAGTGGTTAGCGCACTTTATGTGAGTGGGGAGTGGTGGTGCAGTGGTTAGCGCACTGTGTGAGTGGGGAGTGGTGGTGCAGTGGTTAGCGCACTGTGTGTGTGTGTGGGGAGTGGTGGTGCAGTGGTTAGCGCACTGTGTGTGTGTGTGGGGAGTGGTGGTGCAGTGGTTAGCGCACTGTGTGTGAGTGGGGAGTGGTGGTGCAGTGGTTAGCGCACTGTGTGTGAGTGGGGAGTGGTGGTGCAGTGGTTAGCGCACTTTGTGAGTGGGGAGTGGTGGTGCAGTGGTTAGCGCACTTTGTGTGAGTGGGGAGTGGTGGTGCAGTGGTTAGCGCACTGTGTGAGTGGGGAGTGGTGGTGCAGTGGTTAGCGCACTGTGTGTGTGTGGGGAGTGGTGGTGCAGTGGTTAGCGCACTTTGTGTGAGTGGGGAGTGGTGGTGCAGTGGTTAGCGCACTGTGTGAGTGGGGAGTGGTGGTGCAGTGGTTAGCGCACTGTGTGAGTGGGGAGTGGTGGTGCAGTGGTTAGCGCACTGTGTGTGTGTGGGGAGTGGTGGTGCAGTGGTTAGCGCACTTTGTGTGAGTGGGGAGTGGTGGTGCAGTGGTTAGCGCACTGTGTGTGTGTGGGGAGTGGTGGTGCAGTGGTTAGCGCACTTTGTGTGAGTGGGGAGTGGTGGTGCAGTGGTTAGCGCACTTTGTGTGAGTGGGGGAGTGGTGGTGCAGTGGTTACCGCACTTTGTGTGAGTGGGGAGTGGTGGTGCAGTGGTTAGCGCACTTTGTGTGAGTGGGGAGTGGTGGTGCAGTGGTTAGCGCACTGTGTGTGTGTGGGGAGTGGTGGTGCAGTGGTTAGCGCACTGTGGGTGAGTGGGGAGTGGTGGTGCAGTGGTTAGCGCACTGTGGGTGTGTGGGGAGTGGTGGTGCAGTGGTTAGCGCACTGTGTGTGAGTGGGGAGTGGTGGTGCACTGGTTAGCGCACTGTGTGTGAGTGGGGAGTGGTGGTGCAGTGGTTAGCGCACTGTGTGTGTGGGGAGTGGTGGTGCAGTGGTTAGCGCACTGTGTGTGTGTGGGGAGTGGTGGTGCAGTGGTTAGCGCACTGTGTGTGAGTGGGGGAGTGGTGGTGCAGTGGTTAGCGCACTGTGTGTGTGTGTGTGGGGAGTGGTGGTGCAGTGGTTAGCGCACTTTGTGTGTGTGGGGAGTGGTGGTGCAGTGGTTAGCGCACTTTGTGTGTGTGTGTGGGGAGTGGTGGTGCAGTGGTTAGCGCACTTTGTGTGAGTGGGGAGTGGTGGTGCAGTGGTTAGCGCACTGTATGTGTGAGTGGGGAGTGGTGGTGCAGTGGTTAGCGCACTTTGTGTGAGTGGGGAGTGGTGGTGCAGTGGTTAGCGCACTTTGTGTGAGTGGGGAGTGGTGGTGCAGTGGTTAGCGCACTTTATGTGAGTGGGGAGTGGTGGTGCAGTGGTTAGCGCACTGTGTGTGAGTGGGGAGTGGTGGTGCAGTGGTTAGCGCACTTTGTGTGAGTGGGGAGTGGTGGTGCAGTGGTTAGCGCACTTTGTGTGAGTGGGGAGTGGTGGTGCAGTGGTTAGCGCACTTTGTGTGTGAGTGGGGAGTGGTGGTGCAGTGGTTAGCGCACTTTGTGTGTGAGTGGGGAGTGGTGGTGCAGTGGTTAGCGCGCTGTGTGTGTGAGTGGGGAGTGGTGGTGCAGTGGTTAGCGCACTGTGTGTGTGTGTGAGTGGGGAGTGGTGGTGCAGTGGTTAGCGCACTTTGTGTGAGTGGGGAGTGGTGGTGCAGTGGTTAGCGCACTTTATGTGAGTGGGGAGTGGTGGTGCAGTGGTTAGCGCACTGTGTGTGTGTGGGGAGTGGTGGTGCAGTGGTTAGCGCACTTTGTGTGAGTGGGGAGTGGTGGTGCACTGGTTAGCGCACTGTGTGAGTGGGGAGTGGTGGTGCAGTGGTTAGCGCACTGTGTGTGTGTGGGGAGTGGTGGTGCAGTGGTTAGCGCACTTTATGTGAGTGGGGAGTGGTGGTGCAGTGGTTAGCGCACTGTGTGTGTGTGGGGAGTGGTGGTGCAGTGGTTAGCGCACTGTGTGTGTGTGTGTGGGGAGTGGTGGTGCAGTGGTTAGCGCACTGTGTGTGAGTGGGGAGTGGTGGTGCAGTGGTTAGCGCACTTTATGTGAGTGGGGAGTGGTGGTGCAGTGGTTAGCGCACTGTGTGTGTGTGGGGAGTGGTGGTGCAGTGGTTAGCGCACTTTATGTGAGTGGGGAGTGGTGGTGCAGTGGTTAGCGCACTTTATGTGAGTGGGGAGTGGTGGTGCAGTGGTTAGCGCACTTTATGTGAGTGGGGAGTGGTGGTGCAGTGGTTAGCGCACTGTGTGTGTGTGGGGAGTGGTGGTGCAGTGGTTAGCGCACTTTGTGTGAGTGGGGAGTGGTGGTGCACTGGTTAGCGCACTTTGTGTGAGTGGGGAGTGGTGGTGCACTGGTTAGCGCACTGTGTGAGTGGGGAGTGGTGGTGCAGTGGTTAGCGCACTGTGTGTGTGTGGGGAGTGGTGGTGCAGTGGTTAGCGCACTTTATGTGAGTGGGGAGTGGTGGTGCAGTGGTTAGCGCACTGTGTGTGTGTGGGGAGTGGTGGTGCAGTGGTTAGCGCACTGTGTGTGTGTGTGTGGGGAGTGGTGGTGCAGTGGTTAGCGCACTGTGTGTGAGTGGGGAGTGGTGGTGCAGTGGTTAGCGCACTTTATGTGAGTGGGGAGTGGTGGTGCAGTGGTTAGCGCACTGTGTGTGTGTGGGGAGTGGTGGTGCAGTGGTTAGCGCACTTTATGTGAGTGGGGAGTGGTGGTGCAGTGGTTAGCGCACTTTATGTGAGTGGGGAGTGGTGGTGCAGTGGTTAGCGCACTTTATGTGAGTGGGGAGTGGTGGTGCAGTGGTTAGCGCACTGTGTGTGTGTGGGGAGTGGTGGTGCAGTGGTTAGCGCACTTTGTGTGAGTGGGGAGTGGTGGTGCACTGGTTAGCGCACTGTGTGAGTGGGGAGTGGTGGTGCAGTGGTTAGCGCACTGTGTGTGTGTGGGGAGTGGTGGTGCAGTGGTTAGCGCACTTTATGCGAGTGGGGAGTGGTGGTGCAGTGGTTAGCGCACTGTGTGTGTGTGGGGAGTGGTGGTGCAGTGGTTAGCGCACTGTGTGTGAGTGGGGAGTGGTGGTGCAGTGGTTAGCGCACTGTGTGTGTGTGGGGAGTGGTGGTGCAGTGGTTAGCGCACTGTGTGTGAGTGGGGAGTGGTGGTGCAGTGGTTAGCGCACTGTGTGTGTGGGGAGTGGTGGTGCAGTGGTTAGCGCACTGTGTGTGAGTGGGGAGTGGTGGTGCAGTGGTTAGCGCACTCTGTGTGTGTGGGGAGTGGTGGTGCAGTGGTTAGCGCACTGTGTGTGTGTGAGTGGGGAGTGGTGGTGCAGTGGTTAGCGCACTGTGTGAGTGGGGAGTGGTGGTGCACTGGTTAGCGCACTTTATGTGAGTGGGGAGTGGTGGTGCAGTGGTTAGCGCACTGTGTGAGTGAGTGGGGAGTGGTGGTGCAGTGGTTAGCGCACTGTGTGTGTGGGGAGTGGTGGTGCAGTGGTTAGCGCGCTGTGTGTGTGTGTGTGGGGAGTGGTGGTGCAGTGGTTAGCGCACTTTGTGTGAGTGGGGAGTGGTGGTGCAGTGGTTAGCGCACTCTGTGTGAGTGGGGAGTGGTGGTGCAGTGGTTAGCGCACTTTGTGTGAGTGGGGAGTGGTGGTGCAGTGGTTAGCGCACTTTGTGTGTGAGTGGGGAGTGGTGGTGCAGTGGTTAGCGCGCTGTGTGTGTGAGTGGGGAGTGGTGGTGCAGTGGTTAGCGCACTTTGTGTGAGTGGGGAGTGGTGGTGCAGTGGTTAGCGCACTTTATGTGAGTGGGGAGTGGTGGTGCAGTGGTTAGCGCACTTTATGTGAGTGGGGAGTGGTGGTGCAGTGGTTAGCGCACTGTGTGTGTGTGGGGAGTGGTGGTGCAGTGGTTAGCGCACTTTATGTGAGTGGGGAGTGGTGGTGCAGTGGTTAGCGCACTGTGTGTGTGAGTGGGGAGTGGTGGTGCAGTGGTTAGCGCACTGTGTGTGTGAGTGGGGAGTGGTGGTGCAGTGGTTAGCGCACTGTGTGTGAGTGTGAGTGGGGAGTGGTGGTGCAGTGGTTAGCGCACTGTGTGTGAGTGTGCGTGGGGAGTGGTGGTGCAGTGGTTAGCGCACTGTGTGTGTGTGTGAGTGGGGAGTGGTGGTGCAGTGGTTAGCGCACTGTGTGTGTGTGTGCGTGGGGAGTGGTGGTGCAGTGGTTAGCGCACTGTGTGTGTGTGTGGGGAGTGGTGGTGCAGTGGTTAGCGCACTGTGTGTGTGTGTGTGGGGAGTGGTGGTGCAGTGGTTAGCGCACTGTGTGAGTGGGGAGTGGTGGTGCAGTGGTTAGCGCACTGTGTGAGTGGGGAGTGGTGGTGCAGTGGTTAGCACTGTGTGTGTTGGGAGTGGTGGTGCAGTGGTTAGCGCACTTTATGTGAGTGGGGAGTGGTGGTGCAGTGGTTAGCGCACTTTGTGTGAGTAAGGAGTGGTGGTGCACTGGTTAGCGCACTGTGTGTGAGTGGGGAGTGGTGGTGCACTGGTTAGCGCACTGTGTGTGAGTGGGGAGTGGTGGTGCAGTGGTTAGCGCACTGTGTGTGAGTGGGGAGTGGTGGTGCAGTGGTTAGCGCACTGTGTGTGTGTGTGTGGGGAGTGGTGGTGCAGTGGTTAGCGCACTGTGTGTGTGTGTGGGGAGTGGTGGTGCAGTGGTTAGCGCACTGTGTGTGTGCGTGGGGAGTGGTGGTGCAGTGGTAAGCGCACTGTGTGTGTGTGTGTGGGGAGTGGTGGTGCAGTGGTTAGCGCACTGTGTGTGTGTGTGTGGGGAGTGGTGGTGCAGTGGTTAGCGCACTGTGTGTGTGTGTGGGGAGTGGTGGTGCAGTGGTTAGCGCACTGTGTGTGTGCGTGGGGAGTGGTGGTGCAGTGGTTAGCGCACTGTGTGTGTGTGTGGGGAGTGGTGGTGCAGTGGTTAGCGCACTGTGTGTGTGCGTGGGGAGTGGTGGTGCAGTGGTTAGCGCACTGTGTGTGTGTGTGGGGAGTGGTGGTGCAGTGGTTAGCGCACTGTGTGTGTGAGTGGGGAGTGGTGGTGCAGTGGTTAGCGCACTGTGTGTGAGTGGGGAGTGGTGGTGCAGTGGTTAGCGCACTGTGTGTGTGTGGGGAGTGGTGGTGCAGTGGTTAGCGCACTGTGTGTGTGTGAGTGGGGAGTGGTGGTGCAGTGGTTAGCGCACTGTGTGTGTGTGGGAGTGGGGAGTGGTGGTGCAGTGGTTAGCGCACTGTGTGTGTGTGTGTGGGGAGTGGTGGTGCAGTGGTTAGCGCACTGTGTGTGTGTGTGGGGAGTGGTGGTGCAGTGGTTAGCGCACTGTGTGTGTGTGTGGGGAGTGGTGGTGCAGTGGTTAGCACACTGTGTGTGTGTGTGGGGAGTGGTGGTGCAGTGGTTAGCACACTGTGTGTGTGTGTGGGGAGTGGTGGTGCAGTGGTTAGCGCACTGTGTGTGAGTGGGGAGTGGTGGTGCAGTGGTTAGCGCACTTTGTGAGTGGGGAGTGGTGGTGCAGTGGTTAGCGCACTGTGTGTGTGAGTGGGGAGTGGTGGTGCAGTGGTTAGCGCACTTTGTGAGTGGGGAGTGGTGGTGCAGTGGTTAGCGCACTGTGTGTGTGTGTGGGGAGTGGTGGTGCAGCGGTTAGCGCACTGTGAGTGTTGGGAGTGGTGGTGCAGTGGTTAGCGCACTGTGTGTGTGTGTGTGTCACAGCACTTGCCCCTGCAGCCTTGATAGAGGCTACCTGGGGGAGCTTTTTCTGTAGCTTTGTCTCTGTATACGAGGGAGAGTGGGGGTGGGGTGTTTTCTTAATGGGCGTTAACATCGTAAAGATTTAATTATAGTTCGAGAAACAGGCCAATATATTCACCCACTCACTCACCCACTCACTCACCTACTCACCCACTCACTCACTCACTCACCCACCCACTCACTCACCTACTCACTCACCTCACCCACTCACCCACCCACTCACTCACTCACCCACCCACCCACTCACTCACTCACCCACCCACTCACTCACCCATCCACCCACTCACTCACTCACCCACTCACTCACCTACTCACCCACTCACCCACCCACTCACCCACCCACTCACTCACTCACCCATCCACCCACCCACCCACTCACTCACTCACTCACCCACCCACCCACCCACTCACTCACTCACCCACCCACTCACTCACTCACTCACCCATCCACCCACTCACTCACCCACTCACTCACCTACTCACTCACTCACCCACCCACTCACCCACCCACCCACTCACTCACTCACCCACCCACTCACTCACTCACTCACCCATCCACCCACTCACTCACCCACTCACTCACCTACTCACTCACTCACCCACCCACTCACCCACCCACTCACTCACTCACCCATCCACCCACCCACCCACCCACCCACTCACTCACTCACTCACCCACCCACCCACTCACTCACTCACCCACTCACTCACTCACTCACCCATCCACCCACTCACTCACTCACCCACTCACTCACCTACTCACCCACTCACCCACTCACTCACTCACCTACTCACTCACTCACCTACTCACTCACCCACTCACTCACCTACTCACCTACTCACTCACCCACTCACTCACTCACCTACTCACTCACCCACTCACTCACCTACTCACCTACTCACTCACCCACTCACTCACTCACCTACTCACTCACCCACTCACCCACTCACTCACTCACCTACTCACTCACCCACTCACTCACTCACCCATCCACCCACTCACTCACTCACTCACCCACCCACCCACTCACTCACTCACTCACCCACCCACTCACCCACCCACTCACCCACCCACCCACCCACCCACTCACTCACCCACCCACCCATTCACTCACCCACTTACTCACTCACTCACCCACTCACTCACTCACTCATTCACCCACTCACCCACCCACTCACCCACTCATTCACCCACCCACTCACTCACCCACTCACTCACTCATTCACCCACTCACCCACCCACTCACCCACTCACCCACCCACCCACTCACTCACCCACCCACCCACTCACTCACTCACCCACCCACTCACTCACCCACCCACTCACTCACTCACCCACCCACTCACTCACCCACTCACTCACTCACTCACCCACCCACCCACTCACTCACTCACCCACTCACTCACTCACTCACCCACCCACCCACTCACCCACCCACTCACTCACCTACTCACCCACTCACCCACCCACTCACCCACCCACTCACTCACTCACTCACCCATCCATCCACTCACTCACCCACCCACTCACTCACCCACCCACTCACCCACTCACCCACTCACTCACTCACTCACCTACTCACCCACCCACTCACTCACTCACCCACTCACTCACTCACCCATCCACCCACTCACTCACTCACCCACTCACTCACCCACTCACTCACTCATTCACCCACTCACCCACCCACCCACTCACTCACCCACCCACCCACTCACTCACTCACCCACTCACTCACTCACCCACCCACTCACCCACCCACCCAATCACTCACTCACTCACCCACCCACCCACTCACTCACCCACTCACTCACTCACTCACCCACCCACTCACTCACCCACCCACTCACTCACTCACCCACTCACTCATTCACCCACTCACCCACCCACCCACTCACTCACCCACCCACTCACTCACCCACTCACTCACTCACTCACCCACCCACTCACTCACCCACCCACTCACTCACCCACCCACTCACTCACCCACTCACTCACCCACCCACTCACTCACTCACCCATCCACCCACTCACTCACTCACCCACTCACTCACCCACTCACTCACCTACTCACTCACCCACTCACTCACCTACTCACCCACTCACTCACCTACTCACTCACCTACTCACCCACTCACTCACCCACTGACTCAGCTACCCCCAGGTAGCCTCTAGCAGGGCTGTAGGGGCAAGTGCTGTTACACATCTACAGAGAAAGCTCCCCCAGGTAGCCTCTAGCAGGGCTGTAGGGGCAAGTGCTGTTACACATCTACAGAGAAAGCTCCCCCAGGTAGCCTCTAGCAGGGCTGTAGGGGCAAGTGCTGTTACACAGCTACAGAGAAAGCTCCCCCAGGTAGCCTCTAGCAGGGCTGTAGGGCAAGTGCTGTTACACAGTTACAGAGAAAGCTCCCCCAGATAGCCTCTAGCAGGGCTGTAGGGGTAGGTGAGTGTGTGAGTGGGTGAGTTGGTTGGTGAGTAAGTGAGTGGTGAGTGAGTGAATGAGTGAGTGAGTGAGTAGGTGACTGAGTGACTAAGTGAGTGAGTGAATGAGTGACTGAATGAATTAATTAAAGAGTGAATGAGTGAGTGAATGAGTGAGTGGAATAGTGAGTGATTGAGTGACTGAGTGACTGACTGAGTGACTGAGTGACTGACTGAGTGACTGAGTGAATGAGTGAGTGAGTGACTGAGTGACTGAGTGAGTGACTGAGTGACTGAGTGAGTGAGTGACTGAGTGAGTGATTGAGTGACTGAGTGAGTGACTGAGTGACTGACTGAATGAGTGAATGAATGAATGACTGAGTGACTGAGTGAATGACTGAGTGAGTGAATGACTGAGTGAGTGAATGAGTGACTGAGTGAGTGACTGAGTGAGTGACTGAGTGACTGAGTGAATGACTGAGTGAGTGAATGACTGAGTGAGTGGGTGAATGAGTGACTGAGTGAGTGAATGAGTGAATGAGTGAATGAGTGAGTGAGTGAGTGAGTGAATGAGTGAGTGAGAGACTGAGTGAGTGAGTGACTGAGTGAGTGAGTGACTGAGTGAGTGAATGACTGAGTGAGTGACTGAGTGAGTGAATGAGTGAGTGAATGAGTGAATGAGTGAGTGAGTGAATGAGTGAATGAGTGAGTGAGAGACTGAGTGAGTGAGTGACTGAGTGAGTGAGTGACTGAGTGAGTGAATGACTGAGTGAGTGACTGAGTGAGTGAATGAGTGAATGAGTGAGTGAGTGAATGAGTGAATGAGTGAATGAGTGACTGAGTGAGTGACTGAGTGAGTGACTGAGTGACTGAGTGAGTGACTGAGTGAGTGAGTGAGTGACTGAGTGAGTGGATGAGTGAATGAGTGAATGAGTGAGTGAGTGAATGAGTGAGTGAGTGAATGAGTGAGTGAGTGACTGAGTGAGTGAGTGAGTGAGTGACTGAGTGAGTGGATGAGTGAATGAGTGAATGAGTGAGTGAATGACTGAGTGAGTGGGTGAATGAGTGACTGAGTGAATGAGTGAGTGAATGAGTGAGTGACTGAGTGAGTGAATGAGTGAGTGAATGAGTGAGTGAATGAGTGAGTGAATGAGTGAGTGAATGAGTGAGTGAATGAGTGAATGAGTAAGTGAATGAGTGACTGAGTGAGTAAATGAGTGAGTGACTGAGTGAGTGACTGAGTGAGTGACTGAGTGAGTGAATGAGTGAGTCAGTGACTGAGTAAGTGGATGAGTGAATGAGTGAATGAGTGAGTGAATGAGTGACTGAGTGAGTGACTGAGTGACTGAGTGAGTGACTGAGTGAGTGAATGAGTGAGTGAGTGGGTGAGTGAGTGGGTGAGTTGGTGAGTTGGTGAGTGACTGAGTGAGTGAGTGACTGAGTGAATGAGTGAGTGAGTGACTGAGTGACTGAGTGAGTGACTGAGTGACTGAGTGATTGAGTGACTGAGTGAGTGAGTGACTGAGTGAGTGAGTGACTGAGTGACTGAGTGAGTGACTGAGTGAGTGAGTGACTGAGTGAATGAATGAGTGAGTGAGTGAGTGAATGAGTGAGTGAGTGGGTGAATGAGTGACTGAGTGAATGAGTGAGTGAATGAGTGAGTGACTGAGTGAGTGAATGAGTGAATGAGTGAATGAGTGAGTGAATGAGTAAGTGAATGAGTGACTGAGTGAGTGAATGAGTGAATGAATGAGTGAGTGACTGAGTGAGTGACTGAGTGAGTGAATGAGTGAGTGACTGAGTGAGTGGATGAGTGAATGAGTGAATGAGTGAATGAGTGAGTGAATGAGTGAGTGAGTGAGTGAGTGACTGAGTGAGTGAATGAGTGAGTGACTGAGTGAGTGGATGAGTGATTGAGTGAATGAGTGAATGAGTGAGTGAATGAGTGACTGAGTGACTGAATGAGTGAGTGAGTGGGTGAGTGAGTGAGTGGGTGAGTGGGTGAGTGAGTGAGTGGGTGGGTGGGTGAGTGAGTGGGTGAGTGAGTGGGTGGGTGGGTGAGTGAGTGGGTGAGTGGGTGAGTGAGTGGGTGGGTGAGTGAGTGAGTGAGTGGGTGAGTGAGTGAGTGGGTGAGTGGGTGAGTGAGTGGGTGAGTGAGTGGGTGGGTGGGTGAGTGAGTGGGTGAGTGAGTGAGTGGGTGAGTGAGTGAGTGAGTGGGTGAGTGAGTGGGTGAGTGAGTGGGTGAGTGAGTGAGTGGGTGAGTGAGTGAGTGGGTGAGTGAGTGAGAGGGTGGGTGAGTGAGTGAGTGGGTGAGTGAGTGAGTGAATGAGTGGGTGAGTGAGTGAGTGGGTGAGTGAGTGGTGAGTGAGTGGGTGGTTGAGTGAGTGAGTGGTGAGTGGGTGAGTGAGTGGTGAGTGAGTGAGTGGTGAGTGAGTGGTGAGTGAGTGGGTGAGTGAGCGAGTGGGTGAGTGGTGAGTGAGTGAGTGGGTGGTTGAGTGAGTGAGTGGGTGAGTGAGTGGGTTAGTGAGCGGGTGGGTGAGTGAGTGGTGAGTGAGTGGGTGAGTGAGTGGGTGGGTGGGTGAGTGAGTGGGTGAGTGAGTGAGTAAGTGGGTGAGTGAGTGGGTGAGTGAATTGGTTGGTGAGTGAGTGGGTGGGTGAGTGAGTGGGTTGGTGAGTGAGTGAGTGGTGAGTGAGTGGGTGGGTGGGTGAGTGAGTGGTGAGTGATTGAGTGGGTAAGTGAGTGGGTGAGTGGGTGAGTGAGTGGGTGAGTGGGTGAGTGAGTGAGTGAATGGGTGAGTGAGTGAGTGGGTGAGTGGGTGAGTGAGTGGGTGAGTGAGTGGGTGAGTGAGTGAGTGGGTGAGTGTGTGATTGAGTGAGTGAGTGGGTGAGTGAGTGGTTTTGTGAGTGGGTGAGTGAGTGGGTGAGTGAGTCAGTGAGTGAGTGAGTAGTTGAGTCAGTGAGTGGGTGATTGAGTGAGTGAGTGGGTGAGTGAGTGGGTGAGTGAGTCAGTGAGTGAGTGAGTGGGTGAGTGAGTGGGTGAGTGGGTGAGTGAGTGAGTGGGTAAGTGGGTGAGTGAGTGAGTGAGTGGGTAAGTGGGTGAGTGAGTGAATGGGTGAGTGAGTGAGTGGGTGAGTGAGTGGGTGAGTGAGTGGGTGAGTCAGTGAGTGAGTGGGTGAATGAGTGGGTGAGTGAGTGAGTGGGTGAGTGGGTGAGTGAGTGAGTGAGTGAGTGGGTGAGTGAGTGGGTGAGTGAGTGGGTGAGTGAGTCAGTGAGTGAGTGAGTGAGTAGGTGAGTCAGTGAGTGAGTGAGTGGGTGAGTCAGTGAGTGAGTGAGTGGGTGAGTGAGTGAGTGGGTGAGTGAGTGAGTGGGTGAGTCAGTGAGTGGGTGAGTGGGTGAGTGAGTGAGTGGGTGAGTGAGTGAGTGGGTGAGTCAGTGAGTGAGTGAGTGGGTGAGTGAGTGAGTGGGTGAGTGAGTGAGCGGGTGAGTGAGTGGGTGAGTGAGTCAGTGAGTGAGTGAGTAGTTGAGTCAGTGAGTCAGTGAGTGGGTGAGTGAGTGAGTGGGTGAGTCAGTGAGTGGGTGAGTGAGTGGTAAGTGATTTCTAATTTTCCACAATCCTGCAGTGTGAACCCTAAGGATCCTAAACACGTGGGGCAAAGTTTTGCGTGACGACACATCCGCATGCCCATACAAGGAGCGACGGGGGGGCGGAGCTAACGGGACTTTGGACGATACCAACTCTGCGCATATTCGAGGGGGGTGATTGGGAGAATCCATTTAATACATTTGGTATCACTTGGGCAATCTGAAAATCTGTAAAGCGCTTTGCCACGAGATGCTGTTGGATC
>NW_027621449.1:0-12500 GCF_964198595.1 Lampetra fluviatilis | reverse complement strand
ACCACCACACTCACTACACTCACCACTACACTCACCACTACACTCACCACTACACTCACCACTACACTCACCACTACACTCACCACCACACTCACCACCACACTCACTACACTCACCACTACACTCACCACTACACTCACCACTACACTCACCACTACACTCACCACTACACTCACCACTACACTCACTCACTACACTCACCACTACACTCACCACTACACTCACCACTACACTCACCACTACACTCACCACTACACTCACCACTACACTCACTCACCCGCTACACTCACCACTACACTCACCACTACACTCACCACTACACTCACCACCACACTCACCACTACACTCACCACTACACTCACCACTACACTCACCACTACACTCACCACTACACTCACCACTACACTCACCACTACACTCACCACTACACTCACTCACCCGCTACACTCACCACTACTCACCACTACACTCACCACTACACTCACCACTACACTCACCACTACACTCACCACTACTCACCACTACTCACCACTACACTCACCACTACACTCACCACTACATTCACCACTACACTCACCACTACACTCACCACTACACTCACCACTACATTCACCACTACACTCACCACCACACTCACCACTACACTCACCACTACTCACCACTACACTCACCACTACACTCACCACACTCACCACTACACTCACCACTACACTCACCACCACACTCACCACTACACTCACCACTACACTCACCACTACTCACCACTACACTCACCACTACTCACCACTACTCACCACTACACTCACCACTACACTCACCACTACTCACCACTACACTCACCACCACACTCACCACTACTACTCACCACTACTACTCACCACTACACTCACCACTACTCACCACTACACTCACCACTACACTCACCACTACACTCACCACTACTCACCACTACACTCACCACCACACTCACCACTACTACTCACCACTACTACTCACCACTACACTCACCACTACTCACCACTACACTCACCACTACACTCACCACTACACTCACTCACCCGCTACACTCACCACTACACTCACCACTACACTCACTCACCCGCTACACTCACCACTACACTCACCACTACACTCACTCACCCGCTACACTCACCACTACACTCACCACTACACTACACTCACCACTACACTCACCACTACACTCACCACTACACTCACCACTACACTCACCACTACACTCACCACTACACTCACCACTACACTCACTCACCCGCTACACTCACCACTACACTCACCACTACACTCACCACCACACTCACCACCACACTCACCACACTCACCACTACACTCACCACTACACTCACCACTACACTCACCACCACACTCACCACTACACTCACCACTACACTCACCACTACACTCACCACTACACTCACCACTACACTCACCACCACACTCACCACCACACTCACCACACTCACCACTACACTCACCACTACACTCACCACTACTCACCACTACACTCACCACACTCACCACTACACTCACCACTACACTCACCACTACTCACCACTACTCACCACTACACTCACCACTACACTCACCACTACATTCACCACTACACTCACCACTACACTCACCACTACACTCACCACCACACTCACCACTACTACTCACCACCACTCACCACCACACTCACCACTACACTCACCACTACACTCACCACTACACTCACCACTACACTCACCACCACACTCACCACCACACTCACCACACTCACCACTACACTCACCACTACTACTCACCACTACACTCACCACTACACTCACCACTACTACTCACCACTACACTCACCACTACACTCACCACTACTCACCACTACTCACCACTACACTCACCACTACACTCACCACCACACTCACCACTACTACTCACCACTACTACTCACCACTACACTCACCACTACTCACCACTACACTCACCACTACTCACCACTACACTCACCACTACACTCACCACTACACTCACCACTACACTCACCACTACACTCACCACTACACTCACCACTACACTCACTCACTACACTCACCACTACACTCACCACTACACTCACCACTACACTCACCACTACACTCACCACTACACTCACCACTACACTCACTCACCCGCTACACTCACCACTACACTCACCACTACACTCACCACTACACTCACCACCACACTCACCACTACACTCACCACTACACTCACCACTACACTCACCACTACACTCACCACTACACTCACCACTACACTCACCACTACACTCACCACTACACTCACCACTACACTCACTCACCCGCTACACTCACCACTACTCACCACTACACTCACCACTACACTCACCACTACACTCACCACTACACTCACCACTACTCACCACTACTCACCACTACACTCACCACTACACTCACCACTACACTCACCACTACACTCACCACTACATTCACCACTACACTCACCACTACATTCACCACTACACTCACCACTACACTCACCACTACACTCACCACTACACTCACCACTACACTCACCACTACATTCACCACTACACTCACCACCACACTCACCACTACACTCACCACTACTCACCACTACACTCACCACTACACTCACCACACTCACCACTACACTCACCACTACACTCACCACCACACTCACCACTACACTCACCACTACACTCACCACTACTCACCACTACACTCACCACACTCACCACTACACTCACCACTACACTCACCACTACACTCACCACCACACTCACCACTACACTCACCACTACTCACCACTACACTCACCACCACACTCACCACTACTACTCACCACTACTACTCACCACTACACTCACCACTACTCACCACTACACTCACCACTACACTCACCACTACACTCACCACTACTCACCACTACACTCACCACCACACTCACCACTACTACTCACCACTACTACTCACCACTACACTCACCACTACTCACCACTACACTCACCACTACACTCACCACTACACTCACTCACCCGCTACACTCACCACTACACTCACCACTACACTCACTCACCCGCTACACTCACCACTACACTCACCACTACACTCACTCACCCGCTACACTCACCACTACACTCACCACTACACTACACTCACCACTACACTCACCACTACACTCACCACTACACTCACCACTACACTCACCACTACACTCACCACTACACTCACCACTACACTCACTCACCCGCTACACTCACCACTACACTCACCACTACACTCACCACCACACTCACCACCACACTCACCACACTCACCACTACACTCACCACTACACTCACCACTACACTCACCACCACACTCACCACTACACTCACCACTACACTCACCACTACACTCACCACTACACTCACCACTACACTCACCACCACACTCACCACCACACTCACCACACTCACCACTACACTCACCACTACACTCACCACTACTCACCACTACACTCACCACACTCACCACTACACTCACCACTACACTCACCACTACTCACCACTACTCACCACTACACTCACCACTACACTCACCACTACATTCACCACTACACTCACCACTACACTCACCACTACACTCACCACTACACTCACCACTACACTCACCACCACACTCACCACTACACTCACCACTACACTCACTCACCCGCTACACTCACCACTACACTCACCACCACACTCACCACTACACTCACCACTACACTCACCACACTCACCACTACACTCACCACACTCACCACTACACTCACCACACTCACCACTACACTCACCACACTCACCACTACACTCACCACTACACTCACCACACTCACCACTACACTCACCACTACACTCACCACACTCACCACTACACTCACCACTACACTCACCACCACACTCACCACTACACTCACCACCACACTCACCACTACACTCACCACCACACTCACCACTACACTCACCACTACACTCACCACACTCACCACTACACTCACCACCACACTCACCACTACACTCACCACCACACTCACCACTACACTCACCACCACACTCACCACTACACTCACCACACTCACCACTACACTCACCACTACACTCACCACTACACTCACCACTACACTCACCACTACACTCACCACCACACTCACCACACTCACCACTACACTCACCACTACTCACCACTACACTCACCACTACTCACCACTACACTCACCACTACACTCACCACACTCACCACTACACTCACCACACTCACCACTACACTCACCACTACTCACCACTACACTCACCACACTCACCACTACACTCACCACTACACTCACCACACTCACCACTACACTCACCACTACACTCACCACACTCACCACTACACTCACCACTACACTCACCACCACACTCACCACTACACTCACCACCACACTCACCACTACACTCACCACCACACTCACCACTACACTCACCACTACACTCACCACACTCACCACTACACTCACCACCACACTCACCACTACACTCACCACCACACTCACCACTACACTCACCACCACACTCACCACTACACTCACCACACTCACCACTACACTCACCACTACACTCACCACTACACTCACCACTACACTCACCACTACACTCACCACCACACTCACCACACTCACCACTACACTCACCACTACTCACCACTACACTCACCACTACTCACCACTACACTCACCACTACACTCACCACACTCACCACTACACTCACCACTACACTCACCACTACACTCACCACTACTACTCACCACTACACTCACCACTACACTCACCACACTCACCACTACACTCACTCACCCGCTACACTCACCACTACACTCACCACTACACTCACCACTACACTCACCACTACACTCACCACTACTCACCACTACACTCACCACTACACTCACCACACTCACCACTACACTCACCACTACACTCACCACTACTCACCACTACACTCACCACTCACTCACCACTACACTCACCACTACACTCACCACTACACTCACCACTACACTCACCACTACACTCACCACTACACTCACCACTCACTCACCACTACTCACCACTACACTCACCACTACACTCACCACTACACTCACCACTACACTCACCACTACACTCACCACTACTCACCACTCACTCACCACTACACTCACCACTACACTCACCACCACACTCACCACCACACTCACCACTACTCACCACTACTCACCACTACACTCACCACTACTCACCACTACACTCACCACCACACTCACCACTACACTCACCACACTCACCACTACACTCACCACTACTCACCACTACTCACCACTGTAGGGGCAAGTGCTGTCAGTAGCAGCAGCAGCGCCTATGAAGGCTACCGGCACTGTGGGACACACAGAGGGGGTGGTGGCCATCGTGAGCTGATCTGGCCCATGCCTTCCAATCACTCCAGACCAGGTGCCAGCATCATGACCAACTCGGGCATTGAAGTCACCCAACAAGATGACTCTGTCCCGAGTGGCCACTTTAGCCAGCACCTGTGACAGGTCTACTCAGCCTGCTGGTGCCAGGCTAGGTGTACTCAGATACACAGATACACACACACAGACACATAGACACCCAACCAATCAACCACTCACCCACTCACTTACTCACCCATACACTCACTCACCCACTCACTCACCCACTCACTCACCCACTCACCCACCCACTCACCCACTCACTTACTCACCCACTCACTCACCCACTCACCCACCCACCCACTCACCCACCTACCCACCCACCCACTCACCCACCCACTCACCCACCCACTCACCCACCCACTCACCCACTCACCCACCCACTCACCCACCCACTCACCCACCCACTCACCCCCCCACCCACCCACTCACCTACTCACCCACCCACCCACTCACCCACCCACTCACCTACTCACCCATCCACTCACTCACCGACCCACTCACCCACCCACCCCCCCCACCCCCCCACCCACCCACCCCCCCACCCACCCACCCACTCACCCACTCACTCACTCACCCACCCACTCACCCCCCCACCCACCCACTCACCCACTCACCCACCCACTCACCCACCTACCCACCCACTCACCCCCCCACCCACCCACCCACTCACCTACTCACCCACCCACCCACTCACCTACTCACCCACTCACCCACCCACTCACTCACCTACTCACCCACCTACTCACCCACCTACTCACCCACCCACTCACCCACCCACTCACCCACCCACTCACCCACCCACTCACCCACCCACTCACCCACCCACTCACCCACCCACCCACTCACCCACCCACCCACTCACCCCCCCACCCACCCACTCACCTACTCACCCACCCACCCACTCACCTACTCACCCACCTACTCACCCACCCACCCACTCACCCACCCACTCACCCACTCACCCACCCACTCACCCACCCACTCACCCACCCACCCACTCACCGACCTACTCACCCCCCCACTCACCCACTCACTCACCCACTCACTCACCCACCCACCCACTCACCGACCTACTCACCCCCCCCACCCACCCACCCACCCCCTCGCTCTGAAGGAAGTTGTCGATCGAACGTATTGAGATGGAAACGTCGCGAGTTTTTATTTCGTTTACTTTGAAACCTCAACCGGGTACCAGATACCCTACCAGATACCCTACCAGATACCCTACCAGATACCCGTACCCTACCCGATACCCGGCTACCCGTACCCGGCCGGGTACGGGTACCCGTTTGCGACCCTGGTGCGGCCGGGTACGGGTACAGGTAGGCCGTGAGTCACTGGGTGAGTCACCGTGTGTCACTCATTTCCCAACGTCTTGTCTCTTCTCACAATTCAAGTTCCTAGAATCAACCCACCCGCGCCTGCAACGTGGCTTCATCCCAGAGGTCGCAATCGGGTACCCGATACCCGTACCATATACCCGGCCGGGTACGGGTAGGGTACGTGTACTGGTACGGGTAGGGTACGGGTAGGGTACGGGTAGGGTACGGGTAGGGTACGGGTAGGGTACGGGTAGGGTACGGGTAGGGTACGGGTAGGGTACGGGTAGGGTACGGGTAGGGTACTGTCCGTGTAGGGTAGGGTACGGGTAGGGTACGGGTAGGGTACGGGTAGGGTACGGGTAGGGTACGGGTAGGGTACGGGTAGGGTACGGGTAGGGTACGGTACGGGTAGGGTAGATAGGCCTTGGCAAGGTAAGGATAAAGGTCAAAGGTAAAAAGGAACGAGCCTACCTTTTACCCTCACCCCATACAAATTACCCGATTACAGGGTAATTACTGGGGTACTACTACACATCAACAAGGTTTACCACGGTAAATGCTACAAGGTAGAGCGCTTTATACTGGTAGGAACGAAGTGAACCAGCCTACAATAGATTATATCGTCCGTCCGTCCGTGTATCAACATCGCCCCCGACTGCAAACACTTGGCAGGACCCTACAAAAACCTTTAGACTCAGTGAGGCTTTCCTGGCTAAACAAGTGTAACATTCCCTTATAATTCCCTGAGATAGCTTTTAATTAAAACATTTAAATTCAAAATTAACTCACAGCGGCCTAAAGCCTACAGCTAGGCCTAAAGCCTAGAACTAGGCCTCAAACTCTCCCTTCGTATCGTACCCCCGCGTGTGTGAAAGGGAGTGAATGTTTAACAATGTTACATTCCCTGATGCTTTTAAATAGAAACATTTACATTTAAAGCTTTTACATTCATAATTAAAACATTTTAATTACAAATTAACTCACAGCGGCCTAAAGCCTACAGCTAGGCCTAAAGCCTAGAACTAGGCCTCAAACTCTCCCTTCGTATCGTACCCCCGCGTGTGTGAAAGGGAGTTAATGTTTAACAATGTTACATTCCCTGATGCTTTTAAATAGAAACATTTACATTTAAAGCTTTTACATTAATAATTAAAACATTTTAATTACAAATTAACTCACAGCGGCCTAACGCCTACAGCTAGGCCTAAAGCCTAGAACTAGGCCTCAAACTCTCCCTTCGTATCGTACCCCCGCGTGTGTGAAAGGGAGTTAATGTTTAACAATGTTACATTCCCTGATGCTTTTAAATAGAAACATTTACATTTAAAGCTTTTACATTAATAATTAAAACATTTTAATTACAAATTAACTCACAGCGGCCTAACGCCTACAGCTAGGCCTAAAGCCTAGAACTAGGCCTCAAACTCTCCCTTCGTATCGTACCCCCGCGTGTGTGAAAGGGAGTTAATGTTTAACAATGTTACATTCCCTGATGCTTTTAAATAGAAACATTTACATTTAAAGCTTTTACATTAATAATTAAAACATTTTAATTACAAATTAACTCACAGCGGCCTAACGCCTACAGCTAGGCCTAAAGCCTAGAACTAGGCCTCAAACTCTCCCTTCGTATCGTACCCCCGCGTGTGTGAAAGGGAGTTAATGTTTAACAATGTTACATTCCCTGATGCTTTTAAATAGAAACATTTACATTTAAAGCTTTTACATTAATAATTAAAACATTTTAATTACAAATTAACTCACAGCGGCCTAACGCCTACAGCTAGGCCTAAAGCCTAGAACTAGGCCTCAAACTCTCCCTTCGTATCGTACCCCCGCGTGTGTGAAAGGGAGTTAATGTTTAACAATGTTACATTCCCTGATGCTTTTAAATAGAAACATTTACATTTAAAGCTTTTACATTAATAATTAAAACATTTCAATTACAAATTAACTCACAGCGGCCTAACGCCTACAGCTAGGCCTAAAGCCTAGAACTAGGCCTCAAACTCTCCCTTCGTATCGTCCGATTAGGTGTATCAACATCGCCCCCTACTGCAAACACTTGGCAGGACCCTACAAAAACCTTTAGACTCGGTGAGGCTTTCCTGGCTAAACAAGTGTAACATTCCCTTATAATTCTCTGCGATAGTTTTTAATTAAAACATTTAAATTAAAAATTAACTCACAGCGGCCTAAAGCCATTTGATCGTTCCTACCAGCCCACCCCGCAGGGACCCGTTTCTCGCTGTGGTCGGGCAGGAAATGGTGCAACTTCCTGGGATGTACAAATAAGTTGCTGTGGTCGTGGAGATTTGACATGATCCGTCATCGCGTGAGCATCTTGCGGGACTTGAGGTCGGGAGGAAAAAATTAACCCGTAAAAACAAAGTTTTTCACTCTAAATCCTTTATATGCGTGGCGGCTAGAGTCCTCTCGTCCTCTGGCTTGAGATGGCTGCCACCTATGGGTCAGATGATTGCCTGCCACCATTAAGCGATTGGTAATTACATATTATTTATTTTTGTCCTAAAAAGTGTAAAATTTTGGGGAAAAATTTTCACGAACATTCAATTGTCACGCACAACGAGTCTGTGTGCAAAATGTCAGCTCGATTGGATCACGGGAAGTGGGTTAGAAAATGACCGAAAGATTTGCACGGTCGTAAGCGCGCAAGCAAGCAAGTGAACTTAATATAAAAGATTTAAAAAAAAATTAACCCGTAAAAACAAAGTTGTTCACTCTACATCCTTTATATGCGTGGCATCGGTTTTATTTTATTATTCATTTTTGTTTTTCTTGAGTAAGAGTTTCATTTTTACCACATTGGTATTTTAAATAAAATAAGAAAAAAAAAATTCCTAAAAAGTTGCAAATTTTGGATTATTTTTTTTCACGAAAATCAATCGTCACGCACAACGAGTCTGTGTGCGAAATGTCAGCTCGATTGGATCACGGGAAGTGGGTTAAAGAACGACCGAAAGATTTGCACGGTCGTAAGCGCGCAAGCAAGCGAACTTAATATAAAGGATTTTTAAAAAAATTAACCCGTAAAAACAAAGTTGTTCACTCTACATCCTTTATATGCGTGGCATCGGTTTTATTGTATTATTCATTTCTGTTTTTCTTGAGTAAGAGTTTCATTTTTACCACATTGGTATTTTAAATAAAATATGAAAAAAAAAATTCCTAAAAAGTGGAAAATTTTTGATTATTTTTTTTCACGAAAATCAATAGTCACGCACAACGAGTCTGTGTGCAAAATGTCAGCTCGATTGGATCACGGGAAGTGGGTTAAAAAACGACCGAAAGATTTGCACGGTCCTAAGCGCGCAAGCAAGCGAACTTAATATAAAGGATTTTTAAAAAAATTAACCCGTAAAAACAAAGTTGTTCACTCTACATCCTTTATATGCGTGGCATCGGTTTTATTTTATTATTCATTTCTGTTTTTCTTGAGTAAGAGTTTCATTTTTACCACATTGGTATTTTAAATAAAATATGAAAAAAAAAATTTCCTAAAAAGTTGAAAATTTTTGATAGTTTTTTTTCACGAAAATCAATCGTCACGCTCGATTGGATCACGGGAAGTGGGTTAGAAAACGACCGAAAGATTTGCACGGTCGTAAGCGCGCAAGCAAGCAAGCGAACTTAATATAAAGGATTTAAAAAGAAACTTGCGTCGATCGGTTACCGAAGTTGAAATCTCAGGGCCAGTTTAACGGGTGGATCGGTGGGTGACTTTGGGTCTTTGGGTAAAGTGACGTAGAAAGGGAAACGCATCTGCTTGGTTCTTTCGGTAAAGTCATCATGTAGAAGGGAAGTAATAAAATAATAAAAATAAAGCTTAATAAAATAATAATAAAATAAACCACAATAGAATAATAAACTAAAACTTAATAAAATAATAAAAATAAAACAAAATAAAATAATAAAAATAAAACAATAAAATAATAAAAATAAAACAAAATAAAATAATAAAAATAAAACAATAAAATAATAAAAATAAAACAAAATAAAATAATAAAAATAAAACAATAAAATAATAAAAATAAAACAAAATAAAATAATAAAAATAAAACAATAAAATAATAAAAACAAAACAAAATAAAATAATAAAAATAAAACAATAAAATAATAAAAACAAAACATGATAAAATAATTATTATATTATTTTATTATGTAGAAGGGAAGTAATAAAATATTAAAATTAAAACATAATAAAGTAATTATTATAATATCAAAATAATTATTATATTATTTTATTACGTAGAAGGGAAGTAATAAAATAATAAAAATAAAACATGATAATTGTTTTATTATGTTTTATTAAAACTTAATAATTATTTTATCATGTTTTATTTTTATTATTTTATTACTTCCCTTCTACGTGGCGACTTTACCGAAAGAACCAAGAAGATGAATCCCTGCTGCTGCTGCTGCTGCGGTCACGAAAGACGCTTGACATCGTAGAGTAGTAAGTTGATGTGCTAGCAGGCGACGACGCTGCGATGGCGACGCAAGCAATCGTCACCAGCTATCAATGAAATAGAAACACGAATCGGGTAGAAACGTCGTGAGAATTGTTTTATTTTTATTATTTTATTTTCATTATTTTATTACTTCCCTTCTACGTGACTTTCTACGTGGCGACTTTACCGAAAGAACCAAGAAGGTAGACTTGGAGACGTTTTGTTCGGTCAAGTCACCAGGTAGGTGAAAAAGTAAAAATGAATAAAAGAAAAAAATTTAAATAAAATATTTTATTTTTATTTTATAAATGTTAATGAAAGTAAAATAATAGTAAAATAGAAGTAAAATATTTTATTTTTGTTTTAGTTTTATAAATGTTAATGAGAGTAAAATAATAGTAAAATAGAAATAAAATTTTTTATTTTTATTTTAGTTTTATAAATTTTATTAAAAGAAAAATACTAAAAGTAAAATAGAAATAAGATAGTTTTATTTTAGTTTTATTAATTTTAATGCAAATTTTTTACAATTAATAAAAGTAAAATAGAAATAAAATATTTTATTTTTATTATACTTTTATTAATTTTAATGTAATTTTTTAAAAATAAAAGTAAAATAGAAATAAAATAAAATATTTTTTTATTTTTTATTAATTTTATTAATTTTAATAAAAGTAAAATAAAATAAAAATAAATGTTTTTTATTTCACCACACAAGCAGCCAGCGGGTGATGGTGGTTGTTGTTGTGATGATGGTTGTTGTGGTTGTTGTTGTTGTGGTGGTGGTGGTTGTTGTTGTGGTAGTGGTGATTGTTATTGTGGTGGTGGTGGTTGTAGTGATGGTTGTTGTTGTTGTTGTAGTGGTGGTGGTGGTGGTTGTTGTTGTAGTGGTGGTGATTGTTATTGTGGTGGTGGTGGTTGTAGTGATGGTTGTTGTTGTTGTTGTAGTGGTGGTGGTGGTGGTTGTTGTTGTAGTGGTGGTGATTGTTATTGTGGTGGTGGTTGTAGTGATGGTTGTTGTGGTTGTTGTTGTTGTGGTGGTGGTGGTTGTTGTTGTTGTGGTAGTGGTTGTTGTTGTGATGATGGTGATTGTTATTGTGGTGGTGGTGGTTGTAGTGATGGTTGTTGTGGTTGTTGTTGTTGTGGTGGTGGTGATTGTTATTGTGGTGGTGGTGGTTGTAGTGATGGTTGT
>NW_027621448.1:0-18271 GCF_964198595.1 Lampetra fluviatilis | reverse complement strand
TGGTAGAGGTGGCAGTGGTGTTGTTGTTGTTTGTAGTGGTGGAAGTGGTGGTGGTGATGGTGGTGGTGATGGTGATGGGGGTGGTGATGGTGGTGGTGGTGGTGGGGGTGGTGGTGGTGGTGATGGAGGTGGTGATGGTGGTGGTGGTGGGGGTGATGGTGGGGTGGTGGTGGTGGTGGTGGTGGTGATGGTGGTGGTGGTGGTGGGGGTGGTGGGGGTGGTGGTGGTGGTGATGGGGGTGATGGTGGTGATGGGGGTGATGGTGGTGATGGTGGTGGTGGTGGTGGTGGGGGTGATGATGGTGGTGATGGTGGTGATGGTGGTGATGGGGGTGGGGGTGGTGGTGGTGGTGATGGTGGTGATGGGGGTGGTGGTGGTGATGGTGGTGGTGGGGGTGATGGTGGTGGTGGTGGCGGTGGTGGGGGTGGGGGTGGTGGTGGTGATGGTGGTGGTGATGGTGGTGATGGTGGTGGTGGTGGTGGTGATGGTGGTGGGGGTGGTGGTGGTGGTGATGGGGGTGATGGGGGTGGTGGTGGTGATGGTGGTGGGGGTGGTGATGGTGGTGATGGTGGTGATGGTGGTGGTGGTGGTGATGGTGGTGATGGTGGTGGTGGTGGTGGTGGTGATGGTGGTGGTGGTGGTGATGGTGGTGATGGTGGTGGTGGTGGTGATGGTGGTGGGGGTGGTGGTGGTGGTGATGGTGGTGGTGGTGATGGTGGTGGTGGTGGTGATGGTGGTGGTGGTGGGGGTGGGGGTGGTGGTGGTGATGGTGGTGGTGGTGGTGATGGGGGTGATGGGGGTGGTGGTGGTGATGGTGGTGATGGTGGTGGTGGTAGTGGTGGTGATGGTGGTGGTGACAGTGTTGTTGTTTGTAGTGGTGGTAGTGGTGGTGGTGATGGTGGTGGTGATGATGGTGATGGTGGTGATGATGGTAGTGGTGATGGTGGTGATGCAGGTGCTGATGTAGGTGGTGATGGTCATGGTGGTGGTGATGGTGGTGATGGTGGTGGTGATGGTGGTGGTGATGGTGGTGATGGCGGTGATGGTGGTGGTGATGGTGGTGGTGATGGTGATGGTGGTAGTGGTGGTGATGGTGGCGGTGATGGTGGTGATGGTGATGGTGGTGATGGTGGTGATGGTGGTGGTGATGGTGATGGTGGTGATGGTGATGATGGTGATGATGGTGGTGATGGTGGTGGTGATGTAGGTGGTGATGGTGGTGGTGGTGGTGGTGGTGATGGTGGTGGTGATGGTGATGATGGTGATGGTGGTGGTGGTAGTGGTGATGGTGGTGATGCAGGTGCTGATGTAGGTGGTGATGGTCATGGTGGTGGTGATGGTGGTGATGGTGGTGGTGATGGTGGTGGTGATGGTGGTGATGGTGGTGATGGTGGTGGTGATGGTGGTGGTGATGGTGATGGTGGTAGTGGTGGTGATGGTGGCGGTGATGGTGGTGATGGTGATGATGGTGATGATGGTGGTGATGGTGGTGATGGTGGTGGTGATGGTGATGGTGGTGATGGTGATGATGGTGATGATGGTGGTGATGGTGGTGGTGGTGGCGGTGGTGGGGGTGGGGGTGGTGGTGGTGGTGATGGTGGTGGTGGTGGTGGTGGAGGTGGTAGAGGTGGCAGTGGTGTTGTTGTTGTTTGTAGTGGTGGAAGTGGTGGTGGTGATGGTGGTGGTGATGGTGATGGGGGTGGTGATGGTGGTGGTGGTGGTGGGGGTGGTGGTGATGGAGGTGGTGATGGTGGTGGTGGTGGGGGTGATGGTGGGGTGGTGGTGGTGGTGGTGGTGGTGATGGTGGTGGTGGTGGTGGGGGTGGTGGGGGTGGTGGTGGTGGTGATGGGGGTGATGGTGGTGATGGTGGTGGTGGTGGTGGTGGGGGTGATGATGGTGGTGATGGTGGTGATGGTGGTGATGGGGGTGGGGGTGGTGGTGGTGGTGATGGTGGTGATGGGGGTGGTGATGGTGGTGATGGTGGTAGTGGTGGTGATGGTGGCGGTGATGGTGGTGATGGTGATGGTGGTGATGGTGGTGATGGTGGTGGTGATGGTGATGGTGGTGATGGTGATGATGGTGATGATGGTGGTGATGGTGGTGGTGATGTAGGTGGTGATGGTGGTGGTGGTGGTGGTGGTGATGGTGGTGGTGATGGTGATGATGGTGATGGTGGTGGTGGTAGTGGTGATGGTGGTGATGCAGGTGCTGATGTAGGTGGTGATGGTCATGGTGGTGGTGATGGTGGTGATGGTGGTGGTGATGGTGGTGGTGATGGTGGTGATGGTGGTGATGGTGGTGGTGATGGTGGTGGTGATGGTGATGGTGGTAGTGGTGGTGATGGTGGCGGTGATGGTGGTGATGGTGGTGATGGTGGTGATGGTGGTGATGGTGGTGATGGTGGTGGTGATGGTGATGGTGGTGATGGTGATGATGGTGATGATGGTGGTGATGGTGGTGGTGGTGGTGGTGATGGGGGTGATGGTGGTGATGGGGGTGATGGTGGTGATGGTGGCAGTGTTGTTGTTTGTAGTGGTGGTGGTGATGGTGATGCAGGTGCTGATGTAGGTGATGATGGAGATGATGGTGGTGATGGTGGTGATGGTGGTGATGGTGGTGGTGATGTAGGTGGTGATGGTGATGGTGGTGATGGTGGTGATGGTGATGGTGGTGGTGGTGATGTAGGTGGTGATGGTGGTGGTGGTGGTGATGGTGGTGATGGTGGTGATGGTGATGATGGTGGTGATGGTGGTGATGGTGGTGGTGATGTAGGTGGTGATGGTGATGGTGGTGATGGTGGTGATGGTGATGGTGGTGGTGGTGATGTAGGTGGTGATGGTGGTGGTGGTGGTGATGGTGGTGGTGATGGTGGTGGTGATGTAGGTGGTGATGGTGGTGGTGGTGGTGATGGTGGTGCTGATGTAGGTGGTGATGGAGATGATGGTGGTGATGGTGGTGATGGTGGTGGTGATGTAGGTGGTGATGGTGGTGATGGTGGTGATGGTCGTGATGGTGGTGGTGATGTAGGTGGTGATGGTGGTGATGGTGGTGATGGTGGTGGTGATGTAGGTGGTGATGGTGGTGGTGATGGTGGTGGTGGTGATGGTGGTGGTGATGGTGGTGGTGATGGTGGTGGTGGTGGTGATGGTGGTGGTGGTGGTGGTGGGGGTGGTGGTGGTGGTGGTGATGGTGGTGGTGATGTAGGTGGTGATGGTGGTGATGGTGATGGTGATGCAGGTGCTGATGTAGGTGGTGGTGGTGATGTAGGTGGTGATGGTGGTGGTGGTGGTGGTGATGGTGGTGGTGATGTAGGTGGTGATGGTGGTGGTGATGGTGGTGGTGGTGATGGTGGTGGTGATGGTGGTGGTGGTGATGGTGGTGGTGATGGTGGTGGTGGTGGTGATGGTGGTGGTGGTGGTGGTGATGGTGATGGTGGTGATGGTGGTGATGGTGGTGGTGGTGGTGGTGATGGTGGTGGTGATGTAGGTGGTGATGGTGGTGGTGGTGATGGTGGTGGTGATGGTGATGGTGGTGGTGGTGGTGATGGTGGTGGTGGTGGTGGTGATGATGGTGATGGTGGTGGTGGTAGTGGTGATGGTGGTGATGCAGGTGCTGATGTAGGTGGTGATGGAGATGATGGTGGTGATGGTGGTGATGGTGGTGGTGATGTAGGTGGTGATGGTGGTGATGGTGGTGATGGTGGTGATGGTGGTGGTGATGTAGGTGGTGATGGTGGTGATGGTGGTGATGGTGGTGATGGTGGTGGTGGTGGTGGTGGGGGTGGTGGTGGTGGTGGTGATGGTGGTGGTGATGTAGGTGTTGATGGTGGTGATGGTGGTCGTGATGTAGGTGGTGGTGGTGGTGATGGTGGTGATGATGGTGATGGTGGTGGTGATGGTGATGGTGGTGATGGTGGTGGTGGTGGGGGTGGTGGTGATGGTGGTGGTGATGATGGTGGTGGTGGTGGTGGTGGTGGTGATGGTGGTGGTGGTGATGTAGGTGGTGATGGTGGTGGTGGTGGTGATGATGGTGATGGTGGTGGTGATGGTGGTGATGGTGATGGTGGTAGTGGTGATGGTGGTGATGCAGGTGCTGATGTAGGTGGTGATGGTCATGGTGGTGGTGATGGTGGTGATGGTGGTGGTGATGGTGGTGGTGATGGTGGTGATGGTGGTGATGGTGGTGGTGATGGTGGTGGTGATGGTGATGGTGGTAGTGGTGGTGATGGTGGCGGTGATGGTGGTGATGGTGGTGATGGTGATGGTGGTGATGGTGGTGATGGTGGTGGTGATGGTGATGGTGGTGATGGTGATGATGGTGATGATGGTGGTGATGGTGGTGGTGATGTAGGTGGTGATGGTGATGGTGGTGATGGTGGTGATGGTGGTGATGGTGGTGGTGATGGTGATGGTGGTGATGGTGGTGATGGTGGTGATGGTGGTGGTGGTGGTGGTGATGGTGGTGGTGGTGATGGTGGTGATGGGGGTGATGGTGGTGATGGGGGTGATGGTGGTGATGGTGGTGATGGTGGTGATGGTAGTGGTGGTGATGGTGATGGTGGTGATGGTGATGATGGTGGTGATGGTGGTGGTGATGTAGGTGGTGATGGTGGTGGTGGTGGTGATGGTGGTGGTGGTGATGGTGGTGATGGGGGTGATGGTGGTGATGGGGGTGATGGTGGTGATGGTGGTGATGGTGGTGATGGTAGTGGTGGTGATGGTGATGGTGGTGATGGTGATGATGGTGGTGATGGTGGTGGTGATGTAGGTGGTGATGGTGATGGTGGTGATGGTGGTGATGGTGATGGTGGTGGTGGTGGTGATGGTGGTGGTGATGGTGGTGGTGATGTAGGTGGTGATGGTGGTGGTGATGATGGTGGTGGTGATGATGGTGGTGGTGGTGGTGGTGGTGGTGATGGTGGTGGTGGTGATGTAGGTGGTGATGGTGGTGGTGGTGGTGATGATGGTGATGGTGGTGGTGGTAGTGGTGATGGTGGTGATGCAGGTGGTGATGGTCATGGTGGTGGTGATGGTGGTGATGGTGGTGGTGATGGTGGTGGTGATGGTGGTGATGGTGGTGATGGTGGTGGTGATGGTGGTGGTGATGGTGATGGTGGTAGTGGTGGTGATGGTGGCGGTGATGGTGGTGATGGTGGTGATGGTGATGGTGGTGATGGTGGTGATGGTGGTGGTGATGGTGGTGGTGATGGTGGTGATGGTGGTGATGGTGGTGGTGATGGTGGTGGTGATGGTGATGGTGGTAGTGGTGGTGATGGTGGCGGTGATGGTGGTGATGGTGGTGATGGTGATGGTGGTGATGGTGGTGATGGTGGTGGTGATGGTGATGGTGGTGATGGTGATGATGGTGATGATGGTGGTGATGGTGGTGGTGATGTAGGTGGTGATGGTGATGGTGGTGATGGTGGTGATGGTGGTGATGGTGGTGGTGATGGTGATGGTGGTGATGGTGGTGATGGTGGTGATGGTGGTGGTGGTGGTGGTGATGGTGGTGGTGGTGATGGTGGTGATGGGGGTGATGGTGGTGATGGGGGTGATGGTGGTGATGGTGGTGATGGTGGTGATGGTAGTGGTGGTGATGGTGATGGTGGTGATGGTGATGATGGTGGTGATGGTGGTGGTGATGTAGGTGGTGATGGTGGTGGTGGTGGTGATGGTGGTGGTGGTGATGGTGGTGATGGGGGTGATGGTGGTGATGGGGGTGATGGTGGTGATGGTGGTGATGGTGGTGATGGTAGTGGTGGTGATGGTGATGGTGGTGATGGTGATGATGGTGGTGATGGTGGTGGTGATGTAGGTGGTGATGGTGATGGTGGTGATGGTGGTGATGGTGATGGTGGTGGTGGTGGTGATGGTGGTGGTGATGGTGGTGGTGATGTAGGTGGTGATGGTGGTGGTGATGATGGTGGTGGTGATGATGGTGGTGGTGGTGGTGGTGGTGGTGATGGTGGTGGTGGTGATGTAGGTGGTGATGGTGGTGGTGGTGGTGATGATGGTGATGGTGGTGGTGGTAGTGGTGATGGTGGTGATGCAGGTGGTGATGGTCATGGTGGTGGTGATGGTGGTGATGGTGGTGGTGATGGTGGTGGTGATGGTGGTGATGGTGGTGATGGTGGTGGTGATGGTGGTGGTGATGGTGATGGTGGTAGTGGTGGTGATGGTGGCGGTGATGGTGGTGATGGTGGTGATGGTGATGGTGGTGATGGTGGTGATGGTGGTGGTGATGGTGATGGTGGTGATGGTGATGATGGTGATGATGGTGGTGATGGTGGTGGTGATGTAGGTGGTGATGGTGATGGTGGTGATGGTGGTGATGGTGGTGGTGATGGTGATGGTGGTGATGGTGGTGATGGTGGTGATGGTGGTGGTGGTGGTGGTGATGGTGGTGGTGGTGATGGTGGTGATGGGGGTGATGGTGGTGATGGGGGTGATGGTGGTGATGGTGGTGATGGTGGTGATGGTAGTGGTGGTGATGGTGATGGTGGTGATGGTGATGATGGTGGTGATGGTGGTGGTGATGTAGGTGGTGATGGTGGTGGTGGTGGTGATGGTGGTGGTGGTGATGGTGGTGATGGGGGTGATGGTGGTGATGGGGGTGATGGTGGTGATGGTGGTGATGGTGGTGATGGTAGTGGTGGTGATGGTGATGGTGGTGATGGTGATGATGGTGGTGATGGTGGTGGTGATGTAGGTGGTGATGGTGGTGATGGTGGTGGTGGTGGTGGTGGTGGTGATGGTGATGGTGGTGGTGGTGGTGATGGTGGTGGTGATGGTGGTGGTGATGTAGGTGGTGATGGTGGTGGTGATGTAGGTGGTGATGGTGGTGGTGGTGGTGATGGTGGTGGTGATGTAGGTGGTGATGGTGGTGGTGATGGTGGTGGTGATGGTGGTGGTGATGGTGGTGGTGGTGGTGATGGTGGTGGTGGTGGTGATGGTGGTGATGGTGGTGATGGTGGTGGTGGTGGTGGTGATGGTGGTGGTGATGTAGGTGGTGATGGTGGTGGTGGTGATGGTGGTGGTGGTGGTGATGGTGATGGTGGTGGTGATGGTGGTGGTGGTGGTGGTGATGATGGTGATGGTGGTGGTGGTAGTGGTGATGGTGGTGATGCAGGTGCTGATGTAGGTGGTGATGGAGATGATGGTGGTGATGGTGGTGATGGTGGTGGTGATGTAGGTGGTGATGGTGGTGATGGTGGTGATGGTGGTGATGGTGGTGATGGTGGTGGTGGTGGTGGTGGGGGTGGTGGTGATGGTGGTGATGGTGGTGGTGATGTAGGTGGTGATGGTGGTGATGGTGGTGATGGTGGTGGTGGTGGTGGTGGGGGTGGTGGTGGTGGTGGTGATGGTGGTGGTGATGTAGGTGGTGATGATGGTGGTGGTGGTGGTGGTGGGGGTGGTGGTGATGGTGGTGATGGTGATGGTGATGCAGGTGCTGATGTAGGTGGTGGTGGTGGTGATGGTGGTGATGGTGGTGATGGTGGTGGTGATGGTGATGGTGGTGATGGTGGTGGTGGTGGGGGTGGTGGTGATGGTGGTGGTGATGATGGTGGTGGTGATGGTGATGGTGGTGATGGTGGTGGTGGTGGGGGTGGTGGTGATGGTGGTGGTGATGATGGTGGTGGTGGTGGTGGTGGTGGTGATGGTGGTGGTGGTGGTGATGTAGGTGGTGATGGTGGTGGTGGTGGTGATGGTGATGGTGATGGTGGTGATGGTGGTGGTGATGGTGGTGGTGGCAGTGTTGTTGTTTGTAGTGGTGGTAGTGGTGGTGGTGGTGATGGGGGTGGTGGTGGTGATGGTGGTGATGGTGGTGGTGATGTAGGTGGTGATGGTGGTGATGATGGTGGTGATGGTGGTGATGGTGGTGGTGATGGTGGTGGTGGTGATGGTGGTGGTGATGGTGGTGATGTAGGTGGTGATGGTGGTGATGGTGGTGGTGATGGTGGTGGTGGTGATGGTGGTGGTGATGGTGGTGATGGTGGTGATGGTGGTGATGGTGGTGGTGATGGTGATGGTGGTGGTGTAGGTGGTGATGGTGGTGGTGATGGTGGTGATGGTGGTGATGGTGGTGCTGATGTAGGTGGTGATGGTGGTGATGGTGGTGATGGTGGTGGTGATGTAGGTGGTGATGGTGGTGGTGATGGTGGTGATGGTGGTGATGGTGGTGGTGATGTAGGTGGTGATGGTGGTGATGGTGGTGATGGTGGTGGTGATGGTGGTGGTGATGGTGGTGATGGTGGTGCTGATGTAGGTGGTGATGGCTGTGATGGTGGTGATGGTGGTGGTGATGGTGGTGGTGATGGTGGTGCTGATGTAGGTGGTGATGGTGGTGATGGCTGTGATGGTGGTGATGGTGGTGGTGATGGTGGTGGTGATGGTGGTGCTGATGTAGGTGGTGATGTAGGTGGTGATGGTGGTGGTGGTGGTGCTGATGTAGGTGGTGATGGTGATGATGGTGGTGACGGTGGTGATGGTGGTGGTGATGTAGGTGGTGATGGTGGTGATGGTGGTGGTGGTGGTGATGGGGGTGGTGGTGGTGATGGTGGTGATGGTGGTGGTGATGGTGGTGCTGATGTAGGTGGTGATGGTGGTGGTGATGGTGGTGGTGGTGATGGTGGTGATGATGGTGGTGGTGATGGTGGTGGTGATGTAGGTGGTGGTGGTGGTGATGTAGGTGATGGTGGTGGTGGTGGTGATGATGGTGGTGGTGATGGTGGTGGTGATGTAGGTGGTGGTGGTGGTGATGTAGGTGATGGTGGTGGTGGTGTCAGACCACGTTGTCTGTGTCGTTGTTGACTCTGCGCCTCGAGTTCCCACCTCCTGTGTCCGCGTCTGTCACCTGACACCCCCATCATCATGGTGATGATGATGATACAGGTGATGGTGTCACCTGACACTCGCTTGCTCAGCTGCCTGCCTCGTCACGCACGTGGTGATGGTGGTGATGGTGGTGATGGTGGTGGTGATGTAGGTGGTGATGGTGGTGATGTAGGTGGTGATGGTGGTGATGGTGGTGATGGTGGTGATGGTGGTGGTGATGTAGGTGGTGATGGTGGTGATGTAGGTGGTGATGGTGGTGATGGTGGTGATGGTGGTGCAGGTGGTGATGGTGGTGATGGTGGTGATGATGGTGGTGATGATGGTGGTGATGGTGGTGATGGTGATGGTGGTGATGGTGGTGCAGGTGGTGATGGTGGTGATGGTGATGGTGGTGATGGTGGTGGTGATGATGCAGGAGAGGTGGTGATGATGATGCAGGAGAGGTGATGATGATGATGTAGGAGAGGTGGTGATGATGATGCAGGAGAGGTGGTGATGATGATGTGGGAGAGGTGATGATGATGATGTAGGAGAGGTGGTGATGATGATGCAGGAGAGGAGGTGATGATGATGCAGGAGAGGTGATGATGATGATGTAGGAGAGGTGGTGATGATGATGCAGGAGAGGTGGTGATGATGATGTAGGAGAGGTGATGATGATGATGCAGGAGAGGTGATGATGATGTAGGAGAGGTGATGATGATGATGTAGGAGAGGTGATGATGATGATGTAGGAGAGGTGGTGATGATGATGCAGGAGAGGTGATGATGATGATGTAGGAGAGGAGGTGATGATGATGTAGGAGAGGTGATGATGATGCAGGAGAGGTGATGATGATGTAGGAGAGGTGGTGATGATGATGCAGGAGAGGTGATGATGATGATGCAGGAGAGGTGGTGATGATGTAGGAGAGGTGATGATGATGCAGGAGAGGTGATGATGATGCAGGAGAGGTGGTGATGATGATGTAGGAGAGGTGGTGATGATGATGTAGGAGAGGTGGTGATGATGATGCAGGAGAGGTGGTGATGATGATGTAGGAGAGGTGATGATGATGATGTAGGAGAGGTGGTGATGATGATGTAGGAGAGGTGATGATGATGATGCAGGAGAGGTGATGATGATGATGCAGGAGAGGTGATGATGATGATGCAGGAGAGGTGGTGATGATGTAGGAGAGGTGGTGATGATGATGCAGGAGAGGTGATGATGATGATGCAGGAGAGGTGATGATGATGATGCAGGAGAGGTGATGATGATGATGCAGGAGAGGTGATGATGATGATGCAGGAGAGGTGGTGATGATGTAGGAGAGGTGATGATGATGATGTAGGAGAGGTGGTGATGATGATGCAGGAGAGGTGATGATGATGACGCAGGAGAGGTGATGATGATGATGCAGGAGAGGTGATGATGATGATGTAGGAGAGGTGATGATGATGATGATGTAGGAGAGGTGATGATGATGACGCAGGAGAGGTGGTGATGATGATGCAGGAGAGGTGGTGATGATGATGCAGGAGAGGTGATGATGATGATGCAGGAGAGGTGATGATGATGATGCAGGAGAGGTGATGATGATGATGTAGGAGAGGTGATGATGATGATGTAGGAGAGGTGGTGATGATGATGTAGGAGAGGTGATGATGATGATGTAGGAGAGGTGGTGATGATGATGCAGGAGAGGTGATGATGATGATGTAGGAGAGGTGATGATGATGATGCAGGAGAGGTGGTGATGATGATGCAGGAGAGGTGATGATGATGATGTAGGAGAGGTGATGATGATGATGCAGGAGAGGTGGTGATGATGATGCAGGAGAGGTGGTGATGATGATGTAGGAGAGGTGGTGATGATGATGTAGGAGAGGTGATGATGATGATGCAGGAGAGGTGATGATGATGATGCAGGAGAGGTGATGATGATGTAGGAGAGGTGATGATGATGATGTAGGAGAGGTGGTGATGATGATGTAGGAGAGGTGGTGATGATGATGCAGGAGAGGTGATGATGATGATGCAGGAGAGGTGGTGATGATGATGTAGGAGAGGTGGTGATGATGATGTAGGAGAGGTGGTGATGATGATGTAGGAGAGGTGGTGATGATGATGTAGGAGAGGTGGTGATGATGATGTAGGAGAGGTGGTGATGATGATGTAGGAGAGGTGATGATGATGATGTAGGAGAGGTGGTGATGATGATGCAGGAGAGGTGGTGATGATGATGTAGGAGAGGTGATGATGATGATGCAGGAGAGGTGGTGATGATGATGCAGGAGAGGTGGTGATGATGATGTAGGAGAGGTGGTGATGATGATGTAGGAGAGGTGGTGATGATGATGCAGGAGAGGTGATGATGATGATGCAGGAGAGGTGATGATGATGATGTAGGAGAGGTGATGATGATGATGCAGGAGAGGTGGTGATGATGATGTAGGAGAGGTGATGATGATGATGTAGGAGAGGTGGTGATGATGATGTAGGAGAGGTGATGATGATGATGTAGGAGAGGTGGTGATGATGATGCAGGAGAGGTGATGATGATGATGTAGGAGAGGTGATGATGATGATGTAGGAGAGGTGGTGATGATGATGTAGGAGAGGTGATGATGATGATGTAGGAGAGGTGGTGATGATGATGTAGGAGAGGTGGTGATGATGATGTAGGAGAGGTGATGATGATGATGTAGGAGAGGTGGTGATGATGATGTAGGAGAGGTGGTGATGATGATGCAGGAGAGGTGGTGATGATGATGCAGGAGAGGTGATGATGATGATGTAGGAGAGGTGGTGATGATGTAGGAGAGGTGGTGATGATGATGCAGGAGAGGTGATGATGATGATGCAGGAGAGGTGATGATGATGCAGGAGAGGTGGTGATGATGATGCAGGAGAGGTGATGATGATGATGTAGGAGAGGTGGTGATGATGATGTAGGAGAGGTGGTGATGATGATGTAGGAGAGGTGATGATGATGTAGGAGAGGTGGTGATGATGATGCAGGAGAGGTGATGATGATGATGCAGGAGAGGTGATGATGATGCAGGAGAGGTGGTGATGATGATGCAGGAGAGGTGATGATGATGATGTAGGAGAGGTGATGATGATGATGTAGGAGAGGTGATGATGATGATGCATGAGAGATGATGATGATGATGTAGGAGAGGTGGTGATGATGATGCATGAGAGATGATGATGATGATGTAGGAGAGGTGGTGATGATGATGCAGGAGAGGTGGTGATGATGATGCAGGAGAGGTGATGATGATGATGTAGGAGAGGTGATGATGATGCAGGAGAGGTGGTGATGATGATGCAGGAGAGGTGATGATGATGATGTAGGAGAGGTGATGATGATGATGTAGGAGAGGTGGTGATGATGATGCATGAGAGATGATGATGATGATGTAGGAGAGGTGGTGATGATGATGCATGAGAGATGATGATGATGATGTAGGAGAGGTGGTGATGATGATGTAGGAGAGGTGATGATGATGTAGGAGAGGTGGTGATGATGATGCAGGAGAGGTGATGATGATGATGTAGGAGAGGTGATGATGATGATGTAGGAGAGGTGATGATGATGATGTAGGAGAGGTGGTGATGATGATGCAGGAGAGGTGGTGATGATGATGCAGGAGAGGTGGTGATGATGATGCAGGAGAGGTGATGATGATGATGTAGGAGAGGTGATGATGATGTAGGAGAGGTGATGATGATGATGTAGGAGAGGTGGTGATGATGATGCAGGAGAGGTGATGATGATGATGTAGGAGAGGTGGTGATGATGATGTAGGAGAAGTGGTGATGATGATGTAGGAGAGGTGATGATGATGATGTAGGAGAGGTGGTGATGATGATGCAGGAGAGGTGGTGATGATGATGTAGGAGAGGTGGTGATGATGCAGGAGAGGTGATGATGATGATGCAGGAGAGGTGGTGATGATGATGCAGGAGAGGTGGTGATGATGATGCAGGAGAGGTGGTGATGATGATGTAGGAGAGGTGATGATGATGATGTAGGAGAGGTGATGATGATGATGCAGGAGAGGTGGTGATGATGATGCAGGAGAGGTGATGATGATGATGTAGGAGAGGTGGTGATGATGATGCAGGAGAGGTGATGATGATGATGTAGGAGAGGTGATGATGATGATGTAGGAGAGGTGGTGATGATGATGTAGGAGAGGTGGTGATGATGATGCAGGAGAGGTGATGATGATGATGTAGGAGAGGTGGTGATGATGATGCAGGAGAGGTGATGATGATGATGCAGGAGAGGTGGTGATGATGATGCAGGAGAGGTGGTGATGATGATGCAGGAGAGGTGGTGATGATGATGTAGGAGAGGAGGTGATGATGATGTAGGAGAGGTGATGATGATGATGTAGGAGAGGTGGTGATGATGATGCAGGAGAGGTGGTGATGATGATGCAGGAGAGGTGGTGATGATGATGTAGGAGAGGTGGTGATGATGATGTAGGAGAGGTGGTGATGATGATGCAGGAGAGGTGATGATGATGATGCAGGAGAGGTGATGATGATGTAGGAGAGGTGGTGATGATGATGTAGGAGAGGTGGTGATGATGATGCAGGAGAGGTGATGATGATGATGCAGGAGAGGTGATGATGATGTAGGAGAGGTGGTGATGATGATGTAGGAGAGGTGGTGATGATGATGTAGGAGAGGTGGTGATGATGATGTAGGAGAGGTGGTGATGATGATGTAGGAGAGGTGGTGATGATGATGTAGGAGAGGTGGTGATGATGATGTAGGAGAGGTGGTGATGATGATGTAGGAGAGGTGGTGATGATGATGTAGGAGAGGTGATGATGATGATGTAGGAGAGGTGGTGATGATGATGTAGGAGAGGTGATGATGATGATGTAGGAGAGGTGGTGATGATGATGTAGGAGAGGTGGTGATGATGATGTAGGAGAGGTGGTGATGATGATGTAGGAGAGGTGGTGATGATGATGTAGGAGAGGTGATGATGATGATGTAGGAGAGGTGGTGATGATGATGTAGGAGAGGTGGTGATGATGATGTAGGAGAGGTGGTGATGATGATGTAGGAGAGGTGGTGATGATGATGTAGGAGAGGTGATGATGATGATGTAGGAGAGGTGGTGATGATGATGTAGGAGAGGTGGTGATGATGATGTAGGAGAGGTGGTGATGATGATGTAGGAGAGGTGATGATGATGATGCAGGAGAGGTGATGATGATGATGCAGGAGAGGTGGTGATGGAGGCGGGGCTGGTGTATAAAGGCGTTGACAGCGGTGGGGTGGAGGGAGACACAGAGACACACAGAGAGACACAGACACAGAGACACACAGAGAGACACAGGCTGACAGAGACACAGTGAGACAGTGAGACAGACACAGAGACACACAGAGACACACACAGACACACAGAGACACACAGAGAGACACACACACAGACACACAGAGACACACAGAGACACACACAGACACACAGAGATACACAGAGATACACACACAGAGACACACAGAGATACAGAGACACACACAGACACACAGAGACACACAGAGAGACACAAAGACACACAGAGATACAGAGACACACACAGAGACACAGAGACACAGAGACACACACAGAGACACACAGACACACAGAGACACACAGAGAGACACACAAACACACAGAGACACAGGCTGACGAGACACACAGAGACACACAAAGACACAGAGAGACACACAGAGACACAGAGACACACACAGAGAGACAGAGACACACAGAGACACACACAGAGACACACACAGAGACACACAGAGACACACACAGAGACACACAGAGACACACAGAGACACACAGAAACAACAACAACCACCACCACAACTACTACCACTACTACCACCACTACCACCACTACCACCACCACAACTACCACCACCACCACAACTACCACCACCACTACTACTACTACTATCACTACTACCACCACTACCACTACTACCACCACCACTACTACCACTACCACCACCACCACCACAACTACCACCACTACCACCACCACCACTTCGTGGTGTCCATGGCGACGTTCCGTGCCTCGGCCAAGCGCAGGCTCCGTGTGGACCCCCCGCTGGCTGGTCTCGTGGGGGAGTCGGCCCCCTTGCTGCTGCTGGGGCAGGGACACAGCCCCCCATTCGTGGGGGCCCAGGGCGCCCCACTAGGGGGGGGGCCTCTACCCAGGGGACCCCCACTAGGGGAGGGGGTCAAGGAGGTCAAGGGGGTCAAGGAGGTCAAGGGGGTCAAGGGGGTCAAGGGGGTCAAGGAGGTCAAGGGGGTCAAGGAGGTCAAGGGGGTCAAGGAGGTCAAGGGGGTCAAGGGGGTCAAGGAGGTCAAGGAGGTCAAGGGGGTCAAGGAGGTCAAGGAGGTCAAGGGGGGGGCTGGGGGCATCTGGGGCTACGGATACCTCGAGGTGAGAGCACAACAACAACAACAGCCACAACTACAGCCACAACAACTACAACTACTACAACTACTACAGCCACAACTACTACAACTACTACAGCCACAACTACTACAACTACTACAGCCACAACTACTACAACTACTACAGCCACAACTACTACAACTACTACAGCCACAACTACTACAACTACTACAGCCACAACTACTACAACTACTACAGCCACAACTACTACAACTACTACAGCCACAACTACTACAACTACTACAGCCACAACTACTACAACTACTACAGCCACAACTACAGCCACAACTACTACAACTACTCCAGCCACAACTACTACAACTACAACAGCCACAACTACTACAACTACTACAGCCACAACTACTACAACAACTACAGCCACAACTACTACAACAACTACAGCCACAACTACTACAACTACAGCCACAACTACTACAACTACTACAGCCACAACTACTACTACTACTACAGCCACAACTACTACAACTACTACAGCCACAACTACAACTACTACTACTACAGCCACAACTACTACAACAACTACAGCCACAACTACTACAACTACTACAGCCACAACTACTACAACTACTACAGCCACAACTACTACAACTACTACAGCCACAACTACTACAACTACTACAGCCACAACTACTACAACTACTACAGCCACAACTACTACAACTACTACAGCCACAACTACTACAACAACTACAGCCACAACTACTACAACTACTACAGCCACAACTACTACAACTACTACAGCCACAACTACTACAACTACTACAGCCACAACTACAACTACTACTACTACAGCCACAACTACTACAACTACTACAGCCACAACTACTACAACAACTACAGCCACAACAACTACTACAACTACTACAGCCACAACTACTACAACAACTACAGCCACAACTACTACAACTACTACAGCCACAACTACTACAACTACTACAGCCACAACTACTACAACTACTACAGCCACAACTACTACAACTACTACAGCCACAACTACTACAACAACTACAGCCACAACTACTACAACAACTACAGCCACAACTACTACAACTACTACAGCCACAACTACTACAACTACTACAGCCACAACTACTACTACTACAGCCACAACTACTACAACTACTACAGCCACAACTACTACAACAACTACAGCCACAACTACTACAACTACTACAGCCACAACTACTACTACTACAACTACAGCCACAACTACTACAACTACTACAGCCACAACTACTACAACTACTACAGCCACAACTACTACAACTACTACAGCCACAACTACTACAACAACTACAGCCACAACTACTACTGCTACTACAGCCACAACTACTACAACTACTACAGCCACAACTACTACAACTACTACAGCCACAACTACTACAACTACAGCCACAACTACTACAGCCACAACTACTACAACAACTACAGCCACAACTACTACAACTACTACAGCCACAACTACTACAACTACTACAGCCACAACTACTACAACTACAGCCACAACTACTACAACTACTACAGCCACAACTACTACAACTACTACAGCAACAACTACTACTACAGCCACAACTACTACTACAACTACAGCCACAACTACAACTACTACAGCCACAACTACTACAACTACTACAGCCACAACTACTACAACAACTACAGCCACAACTACTACTGCTACTACAGCCACACCCCCTCACCCCCCTCACCACCCTCACCACCCTCACCCTCACCACCCTCACCACCACCACCCTCACCACCCTCACCACCACCACCACCCTCACCACCCCCTCACCACCCTCACCCCCCTCACCACCCCCACCACACTCACCACCCCCTCACCACCCTCACCCCCCTCACCACCCTCACCACCCTCACCACCACCACCACCCTCACCACCCCCTCACCACCCTCACCCCCCTCACCACCCTCACCCCCCTCACCACCCTCACCACCCTCACCCTCACCACCCTCACCACCCTCACCACCCTCACCACCACCCTCACCCTCACCACCCTCACCACCCCCTCACCACCCTCACCCCCCTCACCACCCCCTCACCACCCTCACCCCCCTCACCACCCTCACCACC
Source organism: Lampetra fluviatilis (assembly GCF_964198595.1). Taxonomy (NCBI): domain Eukaryota; kingdom Metazoa; phylum Chordata; class Hyperoartia; order Petromyzontiformes; family Petromyzontidae; genus Lampetra; species Lampetra fluviatilis. Next base: position 864 of record NW_027621448.1, on the reverse strand, counting down.
CCCTCACCCCCCTCACCACCCTCACCACCCCCACCCTCACCACCCTCACCACCACCACCCTCACCACCCTCACCACCACCACCACCCTCACCACCCCCTCACCACCCTCACCACCCTCACCACCCCCACCCTCCTCACCACCCTCACCACCCTCACCCTCACCACCCTCACCACCCTCACCACCACCCTCACCACCCTCACCACCACCCTCACCACCCTCACCACCCTCACCACCCTCACCACCCCCTCACCACCCTCACCCCCCTCACCACCCTCACCACCCCCTCACCCCCCTCACCACCCTCACCACCCCCACCCTCACCACCCTCACCACCACCACCCTCACCACCCTCACCACCACCACCACCCTCACCACCCCCTCACCACCCTCACCACCCTCACCACCCCCACCACACTCACCACCCTCACCCCCCTCACCACCCCTCACCACCATCACCACCCTCACCACCCTCACACTCACCACACCCTCACCACCCTCACCTCACCACCCTCACCACCCTCACCCTCACCACCCTCACCACCCTCACCACCCCCTCACCACCCCTCACCACCCCCTCACCACCCTCACCTTCACCACCCTCACCACCCTCACCCTCACCACCCTCACCACCCTCACCCTCACCACCCTCACCACCCTCACCACCCTCACCCTCACCACCCTCACCACCCTCACCCCCCTCACCACCTCCTCACCCCCTCACCCTCACCACCCTCACCATCCTCACCACCCCCTCACCACCCCTCACCAACCTCACCACCCTCACCCTCACCACCCTCACCACCCTCACCCTCACCACCCTCACCACCCCTCACCAACCTCACCACCCTCACCCTCACCACCCT
>NW_027621447.1:0-35845 GCF_964198595.1 Lampetra fluviatilis | reverse complement strand
CAGTCATCTCGGTCATCTCGGTCAGTCGACCCGTGGCACCTGCTGGGTCTGCCCCGTTACCTCCTGCCAGCGGGCGTTCGACACTTCACGTGGCCTCAAGGTGCACTTGGCCTGGCACAAGCGTCGTGGTGACGTCACCGCCACTTAGTGGCGAATGGCGGTTGTTGTTGTTGTTGTGCTGTGTGGGTGTGTCTCCCGACTATAGCGGGAGGCGGTGGCGAATCGAATCTCTGACGACACAACGGCCAGCCAATCAGCTTTGGGGTGAACTCAATCTTCCGTCTCTAACCCCGCCCACTGACCCTCGGGCTGCACCCATCTGAGGCCTATACAACACCCTGCTACGTACGGCAGCTCTCTTGCCATATTTTTTTCACCTGAGGACGATTGCTTGTGTTGCGATCGAAACGTCGTGATTTAATTTTTTTCTATCTACGTGACTTTACCGAAAGACTCAACGAGTTTCAATTCCTGCGGTCACGAAAGCCTTAAGTCAAGATTTCATCTCTTACACATTAGTCATGGGTGAAATAAAATGTATGTTATCCTCGTAGCAAAAGTAGCTACATATGCTACGGGCCCCACACTTTCAAGGCCCCCCCCCCCCCCCGCGCTAAATACTTTCAAGCTATCAATTCCAATTCAGTGATTCTGCACTTGCTCTATTACTATAGTACTATACTGCCTTCAACTTTTATGAACGACTGGGTGTTTAATGTTAGCGCTTTGTCGTATAATTATTTGGCTGTATAGCAAATGCAAATATACAATTACTTTACTATACAAGTAAAAATATTAGTGTTTTTATATTTATGAGGTTTTTTAAAATGTAGGGCCCCTTTATAAGATAATGCTACAGACCCCACACTAGCTTAATCCGGCACCGCCTTAATTGCGTTGCGTTTCGTTCTTGTCGTCGTCGGAAATGTGATCAGCCACAACAGCAGCGATAATAACAACTCTCTCGCGGACCTTAATCCGATGAGTGGGCACTGATTGCGGCGGTGGCGGCGGTTCAATCGGCGCCTCGTCTCAGATTTTCCCGCGACAGATATCGGTCAATATTTGCACCGCGTCTCTCTCTCCCCCTGGACATCTCTCTCTCTCTCGGTCTCTCTCTCTGGCCCTCGTGTTCACCTTCTGACGCGCTCGAGCTCGTCACCGTGGCGTGCGCGATGATCACCACCACCACAACCCACCACCCACAACCACCACCACAACCACCACCACAACCACCACCCACCACCACCACCACCACCACAACCACCACCACAACCACCACCACCACGTGACTTTTCTGTCGTGTTGTGCGGTGCTTTTAGCGCACAGCGCGTGGATTTGTAGCGTTTAATTTCATTTGTTTGCCGGTGACTTTGTGTATTTCATATCGAAATCGCCTCCAGTGCGTTGCTGCTGCGCAATAAAAGTTGTTAAAAGTCAAAAAAACGTCTCTCTCTCTCTGCTCTCATTTTTTACGATCAGAGGAAACAAGAAGATGCTCGGTGTAGTCGGCACTTTGCTTCGTTCATCATTTCGTTTTTTAGTTTTTTTCAATGCTTTCTCTCTACCCCCTCTCGCTCTACCCCCCTCTCTCTCTACCCCCTCTCCTCTCTAACCCCCTCTCTCTCACCCCCTCTCACTCACCCCCACACTACACTACCCCACCACTCACAACAACCCCTCACCCAACACCCCCACTAACAACCCCCACCTCTCCCAAACCCCCCCCCCCTCCTCACAACCCCAACCCCCACAAACCCCACACTCAACCCCCCAACCCAACCCCCTCTCTCTCTACCCCCTCTCTCTCTACCCCCTCTCTCTCTACCCCCTCCTATACCCCTCTAAACCCCCTCTCTCTACCCCCCTCTCTCTCTACCCCCTCTCTCTACCCCCTCTCTCTCTACCCCCTCTCTCTCTACCCCCTCCTCACCCCCTCTCTCTCTACCCCCTCACTCTCTAACCACCACTCTCTACCCCCTCTCTCTCTACCCCCTCTCTCTCTACCCCCTCTCTCTACCCCTCTCTCTCTAACCCCCTCTCTCTCTACCCCCCTCTCTCTCTACCCCCTCTCTCTCTACCCCCTCTCTCTCTCTACCCCCTCTCTCTCTACCCCCTCTCTCTACCCCTCTCTCTACCCCCTCTCTCTCTAACCCCCACTCTCTCAAACCCCCACTCACAACCACCACAACACAACACCCAACAACAACCACAAACACCCAAACAACCCCCCTCTCTCTACCCCCACTCTCCTACCCCCTCTCTCTCTACCCCCTCACTCTCCTACCCCCCTCACTCTCAACCCCCTCTCTCTCTACCCCCCTCTCACCCTCTCAACCCCCCCTCTCTCTCTACCCCCCTCTCTCTACCCCCTCCTCTACCCCCACTAACAACCCCACAACACAACCCACACACAACCACCCACAACCCTCAAACCCCCCTCTCACTCTACCCCCACTCAACTACCCCACTCATCAAACAACCCTCAACTCAACTACCCCCTCTCTCACTACCCCCTCTCTCATCAACCCCCTCTCTCTCTACCCCCTCTCTCTAACCCCCTCTCTCTCTACCCCCTCTCTCTCTACCCCTCTCTACCCCCTACCCCCTCTCTCTAACCCCTCTCTCTACCCCCCTCTCTCTACCCCCTCTCTCTCTACCCCCCTCTCACACTACCCCCCAACTCTCTCTAACCCCCTCTCTCTACCCCCTCTCTCTACCACCCCCTCTCTCTCTACCCCCTCTCTCTCTACCCCCTCTCTCTCTACCCCCTCTCACCCTCTCTCTCTACCCCCTCTCTCTCTAACCCCCCTCTCTCTCTACCCCCTCTCTCTCTACCCCCTCTCTCTACCCCCTCTCTCTCTACCCCTCTCTCTCTACCCCCTCTCTCTCTACCCCCTCTCTCTACCCCCTCTCTCTCTACCCCCTCTCTCTCTACCCCCTCTCTCTCTACCCCCTCTCTCTACCCCTCTCTCTACCCCCTCTCTCTCTACCCCCTCTCTCTACCCCTCTCTCTACCCCTCTCTCTCTACCCCCCTCTCTCTACCCCCTCTCTCTCTACCCCCTCTCTCTCTACCCCCTCTCTCTACCCCCTCTCTCTACCCCCTCTCTCTCTACCCCCTCTCTCTCTACCCCCTCTCTCTCTACCCCCTCTCTCTCTACCCCCTCTCTCTCTACCCCCTCTCTCTCTACCCCCTCTCTCTCTACCCCTCTCTCTCTACCCCCTCTCTCTCTACCCCCTCTCTCTCTACCCCCTCTCTCTCTACCCCCTCTCTCTCTACCCCTCTCTCTCTACCCCCTCTCTCTCTACCCCCTCTCTCTCTACCCCCTCTCTCTCTACCCCCTCTCTCTCTACCCCCTCTCTCTCTACCCCCTCTCTACCCCCTCTCTCTCTACCCCCTCTCTCTCTACCCCCTCTCTCTCTACCCCCTCTCTCTCTACCCTCTCTCTCTACCCCCTCTCTCTCTACCCCCTCTCTCTCTACCCCCTCTCTCTCTACCCCCTCTCTCTACCCCCTCTCTCTCTACCCCCTCTCTACCCCTCTCTCTCTACCCCCTCTCTCTCTACCCCCTCTCTCTCTACCCCCTCTCTCTCTACCCCTCTCTCTACCCCTCTCTCTCTACCCCTCTCTCTCTACCCCCTCTCTCTCTACCCCTCTCTCTCTACCCCTCTCTCTACCCCCTCTCTCTCTACCCCCTCTCTCTCTACCCCCTCTCTCTCTACCCCCTCTCTCTCTACCCCCTCTCTCTCTACCCCCTCTCTCTCTACCCCTCTCTCTCTACCCTCTCTCTCTCCCCTCTCTCTCTCTCTCTACCCCCTCTCTCTCTACCCCCTCTCTCTCTACCCCCTCTCTCTACCCCTCTCTCTACCCCCTCTCTCTCTACCCCTCTCTCTACCCCCTCTCTCTCTACCCCCTCTCTCTCTACCCCCTCACTCTACCCCTCTCTCTACCCCCTCTCTCTCTAACCCCCTCTCTCTCTACCCCCTCTCTCTCTACCCCCCTCTCTCTCTACCCCCTCTCTCTCTACCCCCTCTCTCTCTACCCCCTCTCTCTACCCCCTCTCCTCTCTACCCCCTCTCTCTCTACCCCCTCTCTCTCTACCCCCTCTCTCTCTACCCCCTCTCTCTCTACCCCCTCTCTCTCTACCCCCTCTCTCTCTACCCCCTCTCTCTCTACCCCCTCTCTCTCTACCCCCTCTCTCTCTACCCCCTCTCTCTCTACCCCTCTCTCTCTACCCCCTCTCTCTCTACCCCCTCTCTCTCTACCCCCTCTCTCTCTACCCCTCTCTCTCTACCCCCTCTCTCTCTACCCCCTCTCTCTCTCTACCCCCTCTGGCTCTCTCTCTGGATCTCTCTCTGCCCCCTCTCTCTCTACCCCTCTCTCTCTACCCCCTCTCTCTCTACCCCCTCTCTCTCTCTACCCCCTCTCTCTCTACCCCCTCTCTCTACCCCCTCTCTCTCTACCCCCTCTCTCTCTACCCCCTCACTCTCTACCCCCTCTCTCTACCCCCTCTCTCTCTACCCCCTCTCTCTCTACCCCCCTCTCTCTCTACCCCCTCTCTCTCTACCCCCTCTCTCTCTACCCCCTCTCTCTCTACCCCTCTCTCTCTACCCCCTCTCTCTCTACCCCCTCTCTCTCTACCCCCTCTCTCTACCCCCTCTCTCTCTACCCCCTCTCTCTCTACCCCCTCTCTCTCTCTACCCCCTCTCTCTCTACCCCCCTCTCTCTCTACCCCCTCTCTCTACCCCCTCTCTCTCTACCCCCTCTCTCTCTACCCCCTCTCTCTCTACCCCCTCTTCTACCCCCTCTCTCTCTCTACCCCCTCTCTCTCTACCCCCTCTCTCTCTACCCCTCTCTCTCTACCCCCTCTCTCTCTACCCCCTCTCTCTCTCTACCCCCTCTCTCTCTACCCCCTCTCTCTCTACCCCCTCTCTCTCTACCCCCTCTCTCTCTACCCCCTCTCTCTCTACCCCCTCTCTCTCTACCCCCTCTCTCTCTACCCCCTCTCTCTCTCTACCCCCTCTCTCTCTACCCCCTCTCTCTCTACCCCTCTCTCTCTACCCCCTCTCTCTCTACCCCCTCTCTCTCTCTACCCCCTCTCTCTCTACCCCCTCTCTCTCTACCCCCTCTCTCTCTACCCCCTCTCTCTCTACCCCCTCTCTCTCTACCCCCTCTCTCTCTACCCCCTCTCTCTCTACCCCCCTCTCTCTCTCTACCCCCTCTCTCTCTACCCCCTCTCTCTCTACCCCTCTCTCTCTACCCCCTCTCTCTCTACCCCCTCTCTCTCTCTACCCCCTCTGGCTCTCTCTCTGATCTCTCTCTCTGCATCGGTTATTTGTTTGCTGGTGACTTTGTGTGTTTCGCATCGAAATCGGCTCCAGCGCTGTTGCTGCTGGCGGCAATAAAAGTGGTTTAAAAGTCAAAAAAGTCTCTCTCCATCTCTCTCTCTCAATCTCTCTCTCTCTGTCTTTCTCTTCGTCTGTCTCTCGGAGTCGTTCTCTCCCAGGTAAGGTGACACCCGGACAGAGACGCCGTCGCCTGGGGCTCAGTAACCACCCCACCCACCCCACCCACCCCACCCACCCCACCCAGCCCAACAGGAACGCGCGCGCGTGGGAGGGTTGTGGGTTCGTCGCTTTGCGTGCAACAGGTTCGCGGTTCGCACTTTCATATCTGGCGGGCCGCCCCGGTAAATACGGCTTCCATTCCAGGGTTCCCCCCCCCCCCCCCACTCACGTTTAGAAGGACGCACTATTTAGATGATTATTCTTGGGCTGCTATAAATGTCCACTTCATAAGCCGCGCTTTGTTGAGCTATCATTTGGGGCCAATAAGTGAATAGCTCAAGCGGGCACAACCTGGTAAGATAAAAAAAAAATAAGTTTAATTTTATTTGCATATAGTTTTCAAGTGATGTGTTTACCTTTCCGATAGCTGACACCCCTATCGCGTTTGTCTACCGTGTTTGTTGTCGTGACTTGCCCCTACTGGGACATCTGTAAAACAAGAGCGTCACACCTCATCGCATTGCTCCTGCGGTTCTAAATAAAAATGCTGATTCTAAATGCCCCAGCAGCGGTGTTGCTACTCAACCACGACGACTACCACTGCAGCACCAGCCTCCTCTCGCTTCGCAGAAGGACGTTAACGACCCCCCGTGACGGCTCTTGAAGAGGGTTGCGAGGGCCACCGGTGTTTGCCCGCGTCGGGGGTCAAAGATGCGTCGGCTAACGTGACCGCTGCGGTGGTTACCTTAGTTGCGCTGATGCCGATGCCGCTGCTGCTGCTGATGATGATGATGACGCTGCTGCTGCTGATGATGATGATGAACGATTCCTCGCAACGTTGAGCGTTTTGCCAAGGGTAGGAGGGCAGTCTGGGTACACGACGAGAAGAGAGGGAGATGAGAGAGAGAGAGGAGAGGGAATCATAATTATCAACATCATCACTGTAACATCATCATCATCATCACATCGCCATCATCAAAATAACATCATCACTGTAACATCATTGTTTTTTTTCGGTAAAGTCACGTAGGTAAAAAATAAAATAAATGAAAAGAACAACTAAATTGATTTAATTTAGTTGTTTTCATTTATTTGATTTGATTTTTAACCCACGTGACTTTACCGACAAAACCCAAAAAGTATGAATCCTTTCAGTCACGAAAGTTTCAAATCTAGAATCACTGTAACATCATCATCATCATCATCACATCCCCATCATCAAAATAACATCATCACTGTAACAACATAGCCATCATCATCACCATCACTGTAACATCAGCATCCATCACAATCAACGTAACATCATCGACGTTACTGCCATCGCTGAAAAGTCGAGATGGTCGTTTAGTCCCCGCTGTTGAACAACTCCGAATCTGTCCAATTGTGTGAGTTCGGCAGACTGCCAAACATCCTGCCCACGTTACGAGACCACCACCACCACGTGGCCACCACCACGTGGCCACCACCACGTGGCCACCACCACGTGGCCACCACCACGTGGCCACCACCACGTGGCCACCACCACGTGGCCACCACCACGTGGCCACCACCACGTGGCCACCACCACGTGGCCACCACCACGTGGCCACCACCACGTGGCCACCACCACCACCACGTGGCCACCACCACCACCACGTGGCCACCACCACCACCACCACGTGGCTTTTCTTTCGTGCTGTGCGAGGTGCTTTGAGCGTCGATTTGTGGCGTTTATTTTCATTTGTTTGCTGGTGACTTTGTGTATTTCATATCGTTTAGTGTATAGTAGTTTAGTGTATAGTAGTTTAGTGTATAATAGTGTAGTGTATAATAGTGTAGTGTACTGTATAGTAGTGTAGTGTATAATTAGTGTAGTGTATAGTGTAGTGTATAGTAGTGTAGCGTATAGTAGTGTAGCGTATAATAGTGTAGTGTATAGTGTAGTGTATCGTAGTTTAGTGTATACTAGTGTAGTGTACGGATGCTGAACTTCTTTCGCACCGTACGTAACCAACCGTGCTAATCGGAGGTACGGGGAGACAAGGATGAAGAACGAACCAAGCAGAAGAAGCAGTTTTAAAGAAACTAGATTTCAATCGAGATGTAGGTTATAGGCAGCGTTAGGGTTCGAGCCAGGGTTAGGACTCGGCTTACAGCCAAGGCTGGGGCTCGGGTTATCTCTCTGCTGAAAGCTACGGTTATAGCCAATGTTATAGGGCTGGGGTTAGAGCGGTGGTTTAAGGCTGAGATTGGGGTTAGCATTGAAGCGCCGTGACTGGTCAGTCAATCAGATTAAGTCCACGTTCATGACTCCTACGTAAACGTTCTAACCCCTACGCTCTTAGCCCCCCTCCCCCCCTCCCTCATCAGCCATGGTCAATCCACTGCTGCACGGTTCAGGCCTCCTCCCCAAGTCGACGCCACCGACTCCCCGCGATGCCACGAAGGCCGATTCCATCGCTCCGTCTCCTCCCACGCGGCTCGCCTGCGCGTTACGTGTCACCACCACCTTACCTGGAGGGGCTGCCGACAGGCAAAGGTGAGTCGGAGTCGGTAGGGCAGGTGCGACGAGGTGGCGGGCGATGGAGGAGGGAGCGATAGATGAGAGAGGGGCGAGAGGGTGAGAGAAAAGGGAGAGACAGGGGAGAGACAGGGGATAGAGAGGGGTTAGAGAGGAGAGAGAGATGCGAGAGAGTGGGGAGAGAGTAGATAGTGAGCGAGATAGACTTTGACTTCTAAACCACTTTTATTGCCGGCAGCAGCAACAGCATTGGAGCCGATTTCGAGTGAACATTAAAGTCGGCAGGCCCGTGTCTATATAGCGAAGCGTTACACGCGCACAGAGCACCACACACACACACAGCCACTGTCGCGTTGACACGTGCGGCCGATTCTTATCAGATGCTGGGAATTTTCGCGTGGTGCCTTTCGAGGGGGTGAGAGTGGGGGTATTCCCTCCGTCACTTGGGCGTGGGTGTCGATTCCCCATATCGCCATGCAAACATTGGCAGGCCACAGAATGCATGTCGGTGAATATTGATGAAGTGTTAAGAGCGGCGAGTGCCAACTCTGATATTCCTTCCGATATACGCGGCGGCTCTTAAACTTTAATGCGGCCCTGTAGCCCTTATGAGTTGTGAAATGTCAATAAACGCACCGGGGTTTGATTAAACGTAGTAAGTTGTAACACACGTGCCCGCGTGCTTAATTTGCGTTTCGATTATTTACCTTCGAAACTAATTTGTCCACGTTGCCCACATCCACAAAGGGCATTTCGCACCCCGGGTTAAGAACCACTCACCGTGTTGGAGTGTCAGGAATTGTGACTCTGTCCGTCCGCTCGCTTTTAATTCAGTTTAGCATTTACTATTATTATTTTTCATACATTTTCCATGGATTTTTGCTGTGGTTTGATTCGATTTTAAACTATAGAGTGTTTAAAAATGATGGACCCAATTTCAAAGTGGTATATCTCACGATGGTAACATGTCACAAGCCAGAGGTGGGACAAAGTCATTGTTATGCAAGTCCAAGTCGAGTGGCAAGTCATCAAATTCATGACTCGAGTCTGACTCGAGTCCAAGTCACATGACTCGAGTCCACATCTCAGAGGTGGGACAAAGTCATTGTTATGCAAGTCCAAGTCGAGTCGCAAGTCATCAAATTCATGACTCGAGTCTGACTCGAGTCCAAGTCACATGACTCGAGTCCACATCTCATAGGTGGGACAAAGTCATTGTTATGCAAGTCCAAGTCGAGTCGCAAGTCATCAAATTCATGACTCGAGTCTGACTCGAGTCCAAGTCACATGACTCGAGTCCACATCTCATAGGTGGGACAAAGTCATTGTTATGCAAGTCCAAGTCGAGTCGCAAGTCATCAAATTCATGACTCGAGTCTGACTCGAGTCCAAGTCACATGACTCGAGTCCACATCTCATAGGTGGGACAAAGTCATTGTTATGCAAGTCCAAGTCGAGTCGCAAGTCATCAAATTCATGACTCGAGTCTGACTCGAGTCCAAGTCACATGACTCGAGTCCACATCTCATAGGTGGGACAAAGTCATTGTTATGCAAGTCCAAGTCGAGTCGCAAGTCATCAAATTCATGACTCGAGTCTGACTCGAGTCCAAGTCACATGACTCGAGTCCACACCTCTGTTACAATTACACAAAATGTTACAAACGGTTTAATGAGTTATTAAGTTTTACTAACCATTTTATAAATGCTCTGTGTGCCATCCACCTGCTGTACGGACAACATCGAGACGATAGTTGAATTCGTCCCAAACGCCTCTCAAAGTGTCTTCTTCCACTGAAGTCACCGCTGATTCTGTTTTTGAGGTCATCCAGATCAGTCGCTAAAGGTGGCACAAAAACACGGTCTTTGACGTATCCCACAAGAAAAATCTGCAGGGTGCGATGACGTCTGGGGGGTGATCTTGGGGGCCAAGAGTGTAGCGCCAAGTCTTGGGGTTCTGTGCGACCCATCCAACGTTGAGGCCGCGCGTCTCGCCAATGACTGAGGCTAGGGGCTGTTTGCACGCTGGGAGAGGCATCTATCGGTCATCATTTTAAACGCTATGCCCCGCCCTCTCTATGCCCCGCCCTCTCTATGCCCCGCCCTATCTATGCCCCGCCCTCTCTATGCCCCGCCCTCTCTATGCCCCGCCCTCTCTATGCCCCGCCCTATCTATGCCCCGCCCTCTCTATGCCCCGCCCTCTCTATGCCCCGCCCTCTCTATGCCCCGCCCTCTCTATGCCCCGCCCTCTCTATGCCCCGCCCTCTCTATGCCCCGCCCTTTCAAGTGGTAAGAGTTTCATTCATGGGCGGTTTGTGGTTGCAGAAATATAGCGATTTCAAATCTGGTCTATCTTTTTAAAAACACCCTGTATACCATGAAAGTAAACTCTAAAATGTAACTAAAGCTAAACTAAAAACTACGAAACAAACTGTGTTTGATTTTACCAGGTTAGACCCACTGATTTGCGTAGCTCTTTTTCAGAAGAGACCTGTCCACAAAAGTTAGCTCCACGAAGTGGCTTTACATCCGGAAATGTATCGCAGCAGCCAAATCACTCTAAACGCGTGGTGATGTTGATTCTAAATGTGAAGGGGAAACCCGGAGGAGGACCCGGAGAAAAATCGACGGGGCCAACGGGAGAGAGACACGCAAACTACAAATATACAGCAGCAGGCGTCAGGGTCGGGCTCGAACCCACGACCTCCTGTATACCAGGCGAGGTAGTTAACATCTTCTAGCCACCGTGATGATGATGAGAGAAAGAGAGACGCAAGCTCAATGTATACAGCAGGCGTCAGGTTTGGGATCGAACCCACGACCTCCTGTATACCAGGCGAGGTAGTTAACATCTTCTAGCCACCGTGATGATGATGAGAGAAAGAGAGACGCAAGCTCAATGTATACAGCAGGCGTCAGGTTTGGGATCGAACCCACGACCTCCTGTATACCAGGCGAGGTAGTTAACATCTTCTAGCCACCGTGATGATGATGAGAGAAAGAGAGACGCAAGCTCAATGTATACAGCAGGCGTCAGGTTTGGGATCGAACCCACGACCTCCTGTATACCAGGCGAGGTAGTCAACATCTCGCCACCGATAGTGAGTGTCATTTATTATTGCCATTGTATCTATACTGCGGATGTAGTCATTATTGTTACGGTATAATAAATCAGCTTTAATTGCATTTCGTGTCGAAGTTAAGTTGATACTCGGGAGTGTTACGCATCTCTCTTTTGAAAGTTCGTTATGCCAGGCGCTGTATGAAATCAAGATCGTCATCATCATAGTTGTCGTTGTGGTAGCACGAGTATAAATTTGCGCGGCAGGATGGCAGAGCAGTGGTTCGACTCCCGGACTCTGGCGACCCCTCTGTGCGGAGTTTGTACGATCTCTCTTCTGCACGGAGGTTTGGTTGACACACACAAACGCAGCGGCACTGAGTACGGTAACTGGACAAACAACCCCAAGGCTGCTTTAACGCGTAGGAGGCTTTCGCGGCCAATGTCTTCCAATAATACCGGTCGTTTTTTTGTTGGGTTAGATCGCGTAAATATGTAGTGACGTAAATGGAGTCACTATGGCGTTTAGCGCCAGCTACCGCCACTAGAGTGTAACTGTGGGTCTTGGGCCTCTCTCTGGCACCAGAGTGGGCATGGCATGGAAGCGGGGCCCAAGAGGGCATGGCTCTGGTGACGGTCAGAGAGAGGGCAGGTGAGGACGTGACGCTCTGGGTGAACCCGAGAGGGCACGTGACCGGGACAGGGGTAGGGAGGGGGCCCAAAGGGTGGCTTGAGCGACACGTGATGAGTGGTCGAGAACCTTCTGGTGAGATCCAGAAGGGGGCGTAGCCGGAGGCGTGGCGAGGCCACGCCTCTCGGGAGAATAAAAGGGAGGTTCCGAGAGCGATCGCGGCTGTCTGCTGGAATGGAACCCGTCGGTGCTACGTCTCTTCGATTCTCGGTCTGCGGTCGTCACGTTCGGCATCGTGGGTCAGGCAGTGTGTTGGCCGACTGGCCCAGTTCTGTAGTTACCCCGTCGTGGTATGGTTAACCGTTGTTACGTTACGTAGTTACCCTGTTGGGGTTGTGTAATAGACGTGTTGCCTCCAAGTTCAAGTGTGTGCCTCCGTAGAACCCACTACAAATATATAAATGTGTCGTTAAACCCGCCACCAACCGACACAAACAATTAGTAACAAATCTGGCTGTCGCCTGATGAAGCTGGTTGTGATTACTGGTGAAACGTCGAACTCAGATTGTAAATGTCGTGGCTTGGCTCTCTAACACACCGGTGTAGTGCTGTACTAGTATACTACACTATACACTACACTGTACACTACACTATACACTACACTATACACTGCTATACACTACACTATATACTACACTATACACTACACTATACACTACACTACATACTAGTGCTGTACTAGTACACTACACTATACACTACACACTAGACTATACACTACACTATACTATACACTACACACTATACACTACATTATAGACTACACTACACTATAGACAACACTACACTATACACTACACTATACACTACACTATACACTACACTATACTATACACTATACTATACACTACACGCTACACTATACACTACACTACATACTAGTGCTGTACTAGTACACTACACTATACACTACACTACTATACACTACATACTAGTGCTGTACTAGTACACTATACACTACACTATACACTACACTACTATATACACTAGTGCTGTACTAGTATACTACACTATACACTACACTATATACTACAGACTAGTGCTGTACTAGTGACGAATGGCCACATTCCGTTCACGTGACAAACCACGCGACACAGCCAATTCGTAAGGTTGCCACGTAAACAGAACGTGGCCAATTCGTTACGAGTACAGCAACACCGGATGTGTGTTGGAGAGCAAACCCACAACATTTACAACCCCAATGCTGCAAGAACGACCTTCAAATTACACATTCGGGATCACTCACTCACTCACACACCCACGTGTGTACGTACACATCACAGCAGTAGCAGCAGTAGCAGCAGCAGTAGCAGCAGTAGTAGTAGCAGCAGCTGCAGTAGCAGCAGTCACAGCAGCAGCATCACAGCAGTAGCAGCAGTAGCAGCAGTAGTAGTAGCAGCAGCTGCAGTAGCAGCAGTCACAGCAGCAGCATCACAGCAGTAGCAGCAGTAGCAGCAGCAGTAGTAGCAGCAGCTGCAGTAGCAGCAGTCACAGCAGCAGCATCACAGCAGTAGCAGCAGCAGTAGCAGCAGTAGTAGTAGCAGCAGCTGCAGTAGCAGTAGTCACAGCAGCAGCATCACAGCAGTAGCAGCAGTAGCAGCAGCAGGGGGAGGATGAAGATTTCCCACAGCCCTGTGGCTGTCGCCTGCTGGTGGTGGTGGTGGTGGTTGCGGTGGTTGTTGTGATGATTTCTGGCCACACGCCACCATACTCGAAATGTAAACGCTGCGGTGGCTTTTACTCTCCAACACACCCCCCAGTGTGCTGTCCTCGTAACGAATTGACACGTTTTGTTTACGTGACGACCCCTTCACTAAATTGGCCGTGTCGGGTGGTGGCGTGGCGGGTTTCACGACACAACTTTTATATTCACGCGATCTGACCCCCCCCCCCCACCGTCACACACAAAATAATAAACCTCTACTGGGGAGGACTCATGACTCAATAGCCTCTCACGAACACCACGACGAGGAGAGGGAGGGAGTGGTGGAGAGGGAGGAGAGGGAGGGGAGGGAGGGCCCCCCACCAGGGCCCCCCCCCTATCCAGCCCCCCCCCCCCGTGGATACATTCAGAGCCCCGTGGCTTAGAGCTCAGCTGCTGTGATACGCCACGGCCACCGTGAACAATGCGAGAGAGAGACACGGCTCAGTGCGCTGGCACGGCCACCGCGAGCCGTGGATACACTCGGACCCAGAGGGCTTACAGATCCAGGTGCTCTCACACGACACGGCCATTGTGAACGTCCCCCTGACGGACGGAGAGAGAGAGAGAGATACGGCTCGTTGTCCTGGCACGACACGGGCATTATGAACCCCTTGGGAGAGAGAGACAGAGAGACAGAGAGACACAGATAGACAGAGAGACACACAGATAGACACACAGAGAGAGAGAGAGACACAGAGAGAGAGAGAGAGAGACACACACACTGAGAGAGACACACACTGAGAGAGACACACACAGAGATACACACACTGAGAGACAGAGAGAGACAGAGAGAGAGAGACAGAGAGAGACTGACTTTTAAAGCAAACGCACTGGAGGCGATTTCGATATGAAATACACAAAGTCACCAGCAAAGAAATGAAAAGAAACGCTACCAATCCACGTGCTGTGGCGCTAAAAGCACCGCGCACAACACGGAAGAAAAGTCACGTGGTGGTGGTGGTTGTGGTGGTGGTTGTGGTGGTGGTTGTGGTGGTGGTTGTGGTGGTGGTTGTGGTGGTGGTTGTGGTGGTGGTTGTGGTGGTGGTTGTGGTGGTGGTGGTCATCGCGCACGCCACGGTGACGAGCGAGCGCTTCAGAAGGTGAACACCACGAGGGTGCCGTCCACGCTGGTGCAGAGAGGGGCTTGTCCGGCTCCCCAGCGTTCGAAGAAGACGCGCTGCTCATCACCGCCACGTGTGTGGTACATGGCGCGCTCCAGCCGGAGCCGCGCCTTGAGCAGGCCCCTGAACACTGGAAGCACAGAGAAGCCGTCAGTGTCACCGCCACCTTCGCCTGACCACAGGCGAAGTTGGCGAGGTCATGGCGCTTGTTAGCCAGGTAAGGCACCACCCCATATACGAAGCTGTTGTTGTAGAAGGGCACCCCGGTTTCCTGAAGATATCCCCCAAAAGGCGGAACATTGGTTTGAGGCGCTGGCAGTGTAAGTACCGGTGGGGCAGATCCTCCCTGGCACCGCAGGAAATGCACAAGTCTGTTGTTACCCCTGGTGAGATTCGGCTGAGCCACACGGCCGATGGCAACGTGCAGTCAGTGTGCCAACCTCCACTGGAGGTCACCGCAGCGTTTGGCTACGGGGGGAGACTTGTACATTTGTTTCCACTGGGGGGCGGCCACAATGAGCGGAGATAAATGGTCTCTCGTTTTGTGTCCGGTAGGTCGGCCAGGTCCCGGGAATGCAGCGCCTTGACACAGCACGTGTAGAGCGCCTTGACACAGCACGTGTAGAGCGCCTTGACACAGCCACGTGTAGAGCACCTTGACACAGCCACGTGTAGAGCGCCTTGACACAGCCACGTGTAGAGCGCCTTGACACAGCCACGTGTAGAGCGCCTTGACACAGCACGTGTAGAGCGCCTTGACACAGCACGTGTAGAGCGCCTTGACACAGCCACGTGTAGAGCGCCTTGACACAGCACGTGTAGAGCGCCTTGACACAGCACGTGTAGAGCGCCTTGACACAGCCACGTGTAGAGCGCCTTGACACAGCACGTGTAGAGCGCCTTGACACAGCACGTGTAGAGCGCCTTGACACAGCCACGTGTAGAGCGCCTTGACACAGCACGTGTAGAGCGCCTTGACACAGCACGTGTAGAGCGCCTTGACACAGCCACGTGTAGAGCGCCTTGACACAGCACGTGTAGAGCGCCTTGACACAGCACGTGTAGAGCGCCTTGACACAGCACGTGTAGAGCGCCTTGACACAGCCACGTGTAGAGCGCCTTGACACGCCACGTGTAGAGCGCCTTGACACAGCACGTGTAGAGCGCCTTGACACAGCACGTGTAGAGCGCCTTGACACAGCCCGTGTAGAGCGCCATGACACAGCACGTGTAGAGCGCCTTGACACAGCACGTGTAGAGCGCCTTGACACAGCACGTGTAGAGCGCCATGACACAGCACGTGTAGAGCGCCTTGACACAGCCACGTGTAGAGCGCCTTGACACAGCACGTGTAGAGCGCCTTGACACAGCCACGTGTAGAGCGCCTTGACACAGCACGTGTAGAGCGCCTTGACACAGCACGTGTAGAGCGCCTTGACACGGCACGTGTAGAGCGCCTTGACACAGCACGTGTAGAGCGCCTTGACACGGCACGTGTAGAGCGCCTTGACACAGCCACGTGTAGAGCGCCTTGACACAGCACGTGTAGAGCGCCATGACACAGCACGTGTAGAGCGCCTTGACACAGCACGTGTAGAGCGCCTTGACACGGCACGTGTAGAGCGCCTTGACACAGCACGTGTAGAGCGCCTTGACACAGCACGTGTAGAGCGCCTTGACACAGCACGTGTAGAGCGCCATGACACAGCACGTGTAGAGCGCCTTGACACAGCCATGTGTAGAGCGCAATGACACAGCACGTGTAGAGCGCATTGACACAGCACGTGTAGAGCGCCTTGACACAGCACGTGTAGAGCGCCTTGACACAGCCACGTGTAGAGCGCCTTGACACAGCACGTGTAGAGCGCCTTGACACAGCACGTGTAGAGCGCCTTGACACGGCACCTGTAGAGCGCCTTGACACGGCACGTGTAGAGCGTCTTGACACGGCACGTGTAGAGCGCCTTGACACAGCACGTGTAGAGCGCCTTGACACAGCCACGTGTAGAGCGCCTTGACACAGCACGTGTAGAGCGCCTTAACACGGCACGTGTAGAGCGCCTTGACACAGCACGTGTAGAGCGCCTTGACACGGCACGTGTAGAGCGCCTTGACACAGCCACGTGTAGAGCGCCTTGACACAGCCACGTGTAGAGCGCCTTGACACGGCACGTGTAGAGCGCCTTGACACGGCACGTGTAGAGCGCCTTGACACAGCACGTGTAGAGCGCCTTGACACGGCACGTGTAGAGCGCCTTGACACGGCACGTGTAGAGCGCCTTGACACGGCACGTGTAGAGCGCCTTGACACGGCACGTGTAGAGCGCCTTGACACGGCACGTGTAGAGCGCCTTGACACGGCACGTGTAGAGCGCCTTGACACGGCACGTGTAGAGCGCCTTGACACGGCACGTGTAGAGCGCCTTGACACGGCACGTGTAGAGCGCCTTGACACGGCAGGTGTAGAGCGCCTTGACACGGCACGTGTAGAGCGCCTTGACACGGCACGTGTAGAGCGCCTTGACACAGCCACGTGTAGAGCGCCTTGACACGGCATGCGTAGAGCGCCTTGACACAGCGCGTGTAGAGTGCCTTGACACAGCCACCTGTAGAGCGCCTTGACACGGCACGTGTAGAGCGCCTTGACACAGCCACGTGTAGAGCGCCTTGACACAGCACGTGCAGAGCGCCTTGACACGGCACGTGTAGAGCGCCTTGACACGGCACGTGTAGAGCGCCTTGACACGGCACGTGTAGAGCGCCTTGACACAGCACGTGTAGAGCGCCTTGACACGGCACGTGTAGAGCGCCTTGACACGGCACGTGTAGAGCGCCTTGACACGGCACGTGTAGAGCGCCTTGACACGGCACGTGTAGAGCGCCTTGACACGGCACGTGTAGAGCGCCTTGACACAGCACGTGTAGAGCGCCTTGACACAGCACGTGTAGAGCGCCTTGACACAGCCACGTGTAGAGCGCCTTGACACAGCCACGTGTAGAGCGCCTTGACACAGCCACGTGTAGAGTGCCTTGACACAGCCACGTGTAGAGCGCCTTGACACAGCACGTGTAGAGCGCCTTGACACAGCACGTGTAGAGCGCCTTGACACAGCACGTGTAGAGCGCCTTGACACAGCACGTGTAGAGCGCCTTGACACAGCACGTGTAGAGCGCCTTGACACAGCCACGTGTAGAGCGCCTTGACACAGCCACGTGTAGAGTGCCTTGACACGGCACGTGTAGAGCGCCTTGACACAGCACGTGTAGAGCGCCTTGACACAGCACGTGTAGAGCGCCTTGACACAGCCACGTGTAGAGCGCCTTGACACAGCCACGTGTAGAGCGCCTTGACACAGCACGTGTAGAGCGCCTTGACACAGCCACGTGTAGAGCGCCTTGACACAGCACGTGTAGAGCGCCTTGACACAGCACGTGTAGAGCGCCTTGACACAGCCACGTGCAGAGTGCCTTGACACAGCACGTGTAGAGCGCCTTGACACAGCACGTGTAGAGCGCCTTGACACAGCACGTGTAGAGCGCCTTGACACAGCCACGTGTAGAGCGCCTTGACACAGCCACGTGTAGAGCGCCTTGACACGGCACGTGTAGAGCGCCTTGACACGGCACGTGTAGAGCGCCTTGACACGGCACGTGTAGAGCGCCTTGACACGGCACGTGTAGAGCGCCTTGACACAGCCACGTGTAGAGCGCCTTGACACGGCATGCGTAGAGCGCCTTGACACAGCGCGTGTAGAGTGCCTTGACACAGCCACCTGTAGAGCGCCTTGACACGGCACGTGTAGAGCGCCTTGACACAGCCACGTGTAGAGCGCCTTGACACAGCACGTGCAGAGCGCCTTGACACGGCACGTGTAGAGCGCCTTGACACGGCACGTGTAGAGCGCCTTGACACGGCACGTGTAGAGCGCCTTGACACAGCACGTGTAGAGCGCCTTGACACGGCACGTGTAGAGCGCCTTGACACGGCACGTGTAGAGCGCCTTGACACGGCACGTGTAGAGCGCCTTGACACGGCACGTGTAGAGCGCCTTGACACGGCACGTGTAGAGCGCCTTGACACAGCACGTGTAGAGCGCCTTGACACAGCACGTGTAGAGCGCCTTGACACAGCCACGTGTAGAGCGCCTTGACACAGCCACGTGTAGAGCGCCTTGACACAGCCACGTGTAGAGTGCCTTGACACAGCCACGTGTAGAGCGCCTTGACACAGCACGTGTAGAGCGCCTTGACACAGCACGTGTAGAGCGCCTTGACACAGCACGTGTAGAGCGCCTTGACACAGCACGTGTAGAGCGCCTTGACACAGCACGTGTAGAGCGCCTTGACACAGCCACGTGTAGAGCGCCTTGACACAGCCACGTGTAGAGTGCCTTGACACGGCACGTGTAGAGCGCCTTGACACAGCACGTGTAGAGCGCCTTGACACAGCATACAGCACGTGTAGAGCGCCTTGACACGGCACGTGTAGAGCGCCTTGACACGGCACGTGTAGAGCGCCTTGACACGGCACGTGTAGAGCGCCTTGACACGGCACGTGTAGAGCGCCTTGACACAGCACGTGTAGAGCGCCTTGACACGGCACGTGTAGAGCGCCTTGACACAGCACGTGTAGAGCGCCTTGACACGGCACGTGTAGAGCGCCTTGAGACAGCACGTGTAGAGCACCTTGACACAGCACGTGTAGAGCGCCTTGACACGGCACGTGTAGAGCGCCTTGACACAGCACGTGTAGAGCACCTTGACACAGCACGTGTAGAGCGCCTTGACACAGCCACGTGTAGAGCGCCTTGACACAGCACCTGTAGAGCGCCTTGACACAGCACGTGTAGAGCGCCTTGACACGGCACGTGTAGAGCGCCTTGACACGGCACGTGTAGAGCGCCTTGACACAGCCACGTGTAGAGCGCCTTGACACGGCACGTGTAGAGCGCCTTGACACAGCACGTGTAGAGCGCCTTGACACAGCCACGTGTAGAGCGCCTTGACACGGCACATGTAGAGCGCCTTGACACAGCACGTGTAGAGCGCCTTGACACAGCCACGTGTAGAGCGCCTTGACACAGCACGTGTAGAACGCCTTGACACAGCCACGTGTAGAGCGCCTTGACACAGCACGTGTAGAGCGCCTTGACACGGCACGTGTAGAGCGCCTTGACACAGCACGTGTAGAGCGCCTTGACACAGCACGTGTAGAGCGCCTTGACACAGCACGTGTAGAGCGCCTTGACACAGCCACGTGTAGAGCGCCTTGACACAGCACGTGTAGAGCGCCTTGACACAGCACGTGCAGAGCGCTGTGTTTGGGGCACTCTTGAGGGGCACGTTCCTGCAGCCTCGGAGCTTCAGTAGCTTGCCGGAGTCGCTGTGGCCGGGGGGCTGCGCGCAGGAGAAGCACAACTTCGGGAAAGAGAAGGAGAGGGGGGGGGAGGGCCGCCACCGTCCCCCGGTGCTTCCAGCTTCAGGCGCAGCTCCTTCATGGCGCGGAGCGACGTCCCGCAGCAGCTTCTCCCCGGCGAGCGTGGAGCGGAGTCCCCTAGCGGTGCCGGCGATCTCAGCTGCGGTCTTGCACTTGCGCTGGTGGGCCTGCACGAGGTGGAAGACTGTCTGCAGCCCTGCCGATGTGAGGCGTAGAGCCAGGGTCCTCTCTCCTCTGATCCCCTGGAAGAGGCCGTTGCAGAACAAGGGCTCGTTCAGGAACTGCGCGAGGTCGTAGGGCGCCACGCTCGTTCTGCTCCACTCGAAGCTCCGCCACGCGTCCAAGAGGCTCCGGTGATGACCTGGCAGCCTCGTGTAGTCGACAGGCTCAGGTCCATCAGGAGGAGCTCCTTTCCGTACCGCAGGGACCTCCCTGCATTCCTCAGCAGGGCGAGGGCCGGCGACTTCCAGGGTAGCTCCTCCCGGTCGTACAGCAGCCGCCTGACGGCCATGAGCCTGAAGCTCATGACCCTGAAGCTCATGACCCTGAAGCTCATGAGCCTGAAGCTCGTGACCCTGGCGGCGACGTCCACCAGACCCTGGCCGCCCTCGCCCTCCGGCAGGCAGAGAACGCCCGGCCTGAGCCGGTGCTTCCCGTGCCAGATGAAGTGCGCGAGTGAGTAGCCAAGCAGGAGGCTGCAGGGCCTTGGTCTCGGGCCACAGCACGGAGGCAGCCGGGGTGTTAGCGGCGAGCACTCGGCCCCTGAAGGACATCTGCGGAGCGAGGCGTGTGCCCATGTCAGTGATTTAGCCTTGATTGTGTCGGCCAGCTCGGTCCAGTTGTTGAGAGCGACGTCGTGGGGGTTTCCCAGTTAAACCCCCAGGTGCTCGACTCCGTCGTCCTGCCTACCGACTCCTCCTGGGAGGGGCACAGAGCGAGCGCCGCCTCGCGACCCCAGACACAGCGGGGGCCTGGCGTTAGGCCTAGTTGAGCCTGGAGGAGGAGGCCTTTTCGTACACTGCAACCAGAGGTCGCAACCGGGTACCCAATACCCGTACCCTACCTGATACCCGTCTACCCGTACTCGGCCGGGTACGGGTACCCGTTTGCGACCCTGGTGTGGCCGGGTACGGGTAGGCCGTGAGTCACTGGTGAGTCACCGTTTGTCACTCATTTTCCAACGTCTTGTCTCTTCTCACAATTCAAGTTCCTAGAATCAACCCACCCGCGCCTGCAACATGGCTTCATCCCAGAGGTCGCAATCGGGAACCCGATACCCGTATCCTACCCGTACCCGGCCGGGTACGGGTAGGGTACGGGTACGGCCGGGTACGGGTAGGGTACCCGTTTGCGACCCTGGTGCAGCCGGGTACGGGTAAGGAATCAAAACCCGTTTGCGACCTCTGACCGCAACCGCCCGGCAGAGCGCGGAGGCGCCGTGACGCGTCGTTGAGCACGACGCGTCACGTCGTCGTCTGCGTCAGCCGAGATCCTGACGACCGCGATCTCAGCTCCCGGGACCTTGAGGCCAGACAGATGTCGTCTCAGGCGGCGTAGCAGCGGCTCGATGGACAGGGGGTACAGCAGCCCCGAGAGGGGGCGTCACTGTCTGACCCCCCTCGTCACGGGGAACGGGGCGACGAGCCGCTGGTTGATCTCCAAGAGGCTGGATGTGCCCCGTGTGATGAAGGCCTGGCCCAAGCCGAGCGACGTTAGAAGTTTGTCCAGGTGCCCGTGGCTCACCCTGTCAAAGGCCTTCTGCTGATCCAAGAAGAGGAGGCGCAAGTCCATGTTGTGCGCTTCTGCGAGGGAGATTATGTTAGAGAGGCAGAGAGAGAGAGAGACAGAGACAGAGAAAGAGACACAGAGAGACAGAGACGTAAGAGACACAGAGAGACAGAGAGAGAGAGACAGAGAGACACACACAGAGAGACACAGAGAGAGAGACACACACAGAGAGACACAGAAAGAGAGAGAGACACAGAGAGACAGAAAGAGAGACAGAGAGACACACACATAGAGACAGAGACAGAGAGACAGAGAGACAGAGAGACAGAGCAAGGATGTGGGGGGCGGTGGTGGGGTGGGAAGAGCTCGACGTGAGGCTCTGCACCGTTCCGGCTGAGCGTGTTCACGACGTTCGCGTCCCTCGTGCGCCCCGCTCCCTGCTGCTGCTGCCTGCTGCTCCCTGCTGCTCCCTGCTGCTCCCTGCTGCTGCTGCTGCCTGCTGCTCCCTGCTGCTCCCTGCTGCTGCCTGCTGCTCCCTGCTGCTGCCTGCTGCTCCCTGCTGCTCCCTGCTGCTCCCTGCTGCTGCCTGCTGCTCCCTGCTGCTCCCTGCTGCTCCCTGCTGCTGCTGCCTGCTGCTCCCTGCTGCTCCCTGCTGCTCCCTGCTGCTCCCTGCTGCTGCTGCTGCCTGCTGCTCCCTGCTGCTCCCTGCTGCTGCCTGCTGCTCCCTGCTGCTGCCTGCTGCTCCCTGCTGCTCCCTGCTGCTCCCTGCTGCTCCCTGCTGCTGCTGCTGCTGCCTGCTGCTCCCTGCTGCTCCCTGCTGCTGCCTGCTGCTGCCTGCTGCTCCCTGCTGCTGCCTGCTGCTCCCTGCTGCTGCCTGCTGCTCCCTGCTGCTCCCTGCTGCTGCTGCTGCCTGCTGCTCCCTGCTGCTCCCTGCTGCTGCTGCTGCCTGCTGCTCCCTGCTGCTCCCTGCTGCTGCCTGCTGCTCCCTGCTGCTGCCTGCTGCTCCCTGCTGCTCCCTGCTGCTCCCTGCTGCTGCTGCTGCTGCCTGCTGCTCCCTGCTGCTCCCTGCTGCTCCCTGCTGCTCCCTGCTGCTCCCTGCTGCTGCCTGCTGCTGCCTGCTGCTCCCTGCTGCTCCCTGCTGCTGCTGCTGCTCCCTGCTGCTCCCTGCTGCTGCCTGCTGCTGTCTGCTGCTGCTGCTGCTCCCTGCTGCTGCCTGCTGCTGCCTGCTGCTCCCTGCTGCTGCTGCTGCTCCCTGCTGCTCCCTGCTGCTGCCTGCTGCTCCCTGCTGCTGCCTGCTGCTCCCTGCTGCTGCCTGCTGCTCCCTGCTGCTCCCTGCTGCTCCCTGCTGCTGCCTGCTGCTCCCTGCTGCTGCCTGCTGCTCCCTGCTGCTGCTGCTGCTCCCTGCTGCTCCCTGCTGCTCCCTGCTGCTGCCTGCTGCTCCCTGCTGCTGCCTGCTGCTCCCTGCTGCTCCCTGCTGCTCCCTGCTGCTGCCTGCTGCTCCCTGCTGCTCCCTGCTGCTGCTGCTGCCTGCTGCTCCCTGCTGCTCCCTGCTGCTGCTGCTGCTCCCTGCTGCTCCCTGCTGCTCCCTGCTGCTCCCTGCTGCTCCCTGCAGCTGCCTGCTGCTCCCTGCTGCTCCCTGCTGCTCCCTGCTGCTGCCTGCTGCTCCCTGCTGCTGCTGCTGCTGCTCCCTGCTGCTCCCTGCTGCTCCCTGCTGCTGCCTGCTGCTCCCTGCTGCTGCTGCTGCTGCTGCTCCCTGCTGCTGCCTGCTGCTCCCTGCTGCTGCTGCTGCCTGCTGCTCCCTGCTGCTCCCTGCTGCTCCCTGCTGCTGCCTGCTGCTGCCTGCTGCTGCCTGCTGCTCCCTGCTGCTCCCTGCTGCTCCCTGCTGCTCCCTGCTGCTCCCTGCTGCTCCCTGCTGCTGCCTGCTGCTCCCTGCTGCTCCCTGCTGCTTCCTGCTGCTCCCTGCTGCTGCTGCTGCTGCCTGCTGCTCCCTGCTGCTCCCTGCTGCTGCCTGCTGCTCCCTGCTGCTGCTGCTGCTCCCTGCTGCTCCCTGCTGCTCCCTGCTGCTCCCTGCTGCTGCTGCTGCTCCCTGCTGCTCCCTGCTGCTGCCTGCCGCTCCCTGCTGCTGCCTGCTGCTGCCTGCTGCCCCCTGCTGCTCCCTGCTGCTCCCTGCTGCTGCTGCTGCTGCTGCCTGCTGCTCCCTGCTGCTGCCTGCTGCTGCCTGCTGCTCCCTGCTGCTGCTGCTGCTGCCTGCTGCTGCCTGCTGCTGCCTGCTGCTCCCTGCTGCCCCCTGCTGCTCCCTGCTGCTGCTGCTGCCTTCTGCTCCCTGCTGCTGCCTGCTGCTGCCTGCTGCTGCCTGCTGCTCCCTGCTGCTGCTGCTGCTGCCTGCTGCTCCCTGCTGCTGCCTGCTGCTGCCTGCTGCTCCCTGCTGCTGCTGCTGCTGCCTGCTGCTGCCTGCTGCTGCCTGCTGCTCCCTGCTGCCCCCTGCTGCTCCCTGCTGCTGCTGCTGCCTTCTGCTCCCTGCTGCTGCCTGCTGCTGCCTGCTGCTGCCTGCTGCTCCCTGCTGCTCCCTGCTGCTGCTGCTGCTGCCTGCTGCTCCCTGCTGCTGCCTGCTGCTGCCTGCTGCTGCCCTGCTGCTCCCTGCTGCTGCCTGCTGCTCCTTGCTGCTGCCTGCTGCTGCCTGCTGCTCCCTGCTGCTGCCTGCTGCTGCCTGCTGCTGCCTGCTGCTCCCTGCTGCTGCTGCCTGACGCCTCCTGACAACGCTGCAGAGCTGTCATCGGACTCTCCATGATGAGGATCATGATGATGGGGAGGAGGAGGGAGCAGGGGCGTGCCTTGATGTTGTGGGTTTTTGGAGGTGACGGGGTGGAAGGAGGAGGAGGGAGGGGGGGGGCGAGGAGGGGTGCGATGGGGAGGCGAGGGGAGGGGCGAGGGGGAGGCGAGGGGGGAGGGGGGGGCGAGAGGGGGGGGGCGAGGGGGGGCGAGGGGAGGGGCGAGAGGGGGGGCGAGGAAGGGGGCGAGGAGGGGTGCTATGGGGAGGCGAGGGGAGGGGCGAGGGGGGGCGAGGGGGGGGGGCGAGGGGGGAGGCGAGGGGGGGCGAGGGGGGGGGGGCGAGGGGGGGCGGGGCGAGAGGGGGGGCCGAGGTGTCGCCTCCCAGCAGTGCGAGTCGGAACGCGCGGGAGAGGAATGCGCCACTTTCCCCGTCAGCGCGCGCGACATCGGCGCACCCCAAACCCCAGCGGATGGAGAGACAGAGACACAGGCAAAGGCCCCCCGGGTAGCCTTCAACGGCACGGTTTGGGGGGGGGGGGCAAGAGCAGCGAGCAACTTTGTGAAGGCCGGGACGTGTAGTGTGGGCCGGAGTTTCGTTCACGCTCGGACGACTTTGTCTCCCCGGCGCCGATGTTCACACGCTCACCGCACCAAGTACTTGTTTTTGTCTTACAGCCGAGTCTCCCTAGGGGAGGCCCAGGATCGGTCCAGATAATCGTCACCGGTGTTGGCCGTGAGCGGGTCGCGAGTTCAAATCCTGGTTTGGGAGTTGACTCGGCCAATCATCCCTTCGGGGCCGATAAAAAAAAATGAGTACCATTGTTTCGTGCGTGTGTGTGTGTGCCGATCGACACCACGCTAACCATAAGAACGTGGAATGTCCACTCCTGGCTTGAGCAGCACACGCCACACGCGGGCCGCACGCACAGAACGAGCTTTGAGGTGCGCTGCCAAATTGGCTGAGACTCAAGAAGGACGACAGATCGCGAACATCTGTCGCCCGTTTGTGGGGGGGAGGCGTGCAGGGCCCCCCCCCCCCCACACACCCCCCCCACACCCCCCCCCATACACCCCCCCCCACACACCCCCCCCACACCCCCCACCCCCCCCCACACCCCCCCCCCACCCCCCCCACACACCCCCACACACCCCCCCACACCCCCCCACACACCCCCCACACACCCCCCACACCCCCCCACCACACCCCCCCCACACACCCCCCCACACACCCCCCCACACCCACACCCCCCCACACACCCCCCCACACACCCCCACACACCCCCCCCACACCCCCCCCCACACCCCCCACACACCCCCCCACACACCCCCCTCCCCCACCGGTGAAGCCGTTCCTGGCCAAATCGCACATGTCGGGAGGGCCTACACGCGGTCCACCACCACGACCACCACGACCACCACCACGACCACCACCACGAACACCACCACGACCACCACCACCACCACGACCACCACCACGACCACGACCACCACGACCACCACGACCACCACCACGACCACCACCACGACCACCACGACCACCACCACGACCACCACGACCACCACCACCACTCCACGACCACCACCACCACGACCACCACCACGACCACCACGACCACCACCACCACGACCACCACCACGACCACCACGACCACCACCACGACCACCACCACGACCACCACCACGACCACCACCACCACCACCACGACCACCACCACCACCACGACCACCACCACGACCACCACGACCACCACCACCACGACCACCACCACCACGACCACCACGGGCTGAGTTGACCTGCAGGGGGAAGGGGCTTCAACAATCGGCAATCGGACTTTGGTAGCCACTAAGCCACTCACCCACCCGTCGACAAACCCACGAGACTGGCCACCCTCGACTTGCCTACCCACCTCGCCCACTCACCTGTACATCTACCTGCCCATGAGTTACTCACCTCACCCACTCACCTGTACATCCACCTGCCCATGAGTTACTCACCTCACCCACTCACCTGTACATCCACCTGCCCATGAGTTACTCACCTCACCCACTCACCTGTACATCTACTTGCTCATGAGTTACCTACACCCACCTCACCTCGTACATCTACCTGCCCATGAGTTACTCACCTCACCCACTCACCTGCCCATGCACCGGTTCCTACTCCCACATTGATTTTCCGTCCCAACTACGTTTCCAACCCACCCACCATCAAAGCACGACCCACCTACATTTAGAACTCACAACAACATTGATTGCCTGCCAACTCGCACCCCCCCCCACCACCCCTCCCCCACCACCCCCACCTGCCCCCCCACCACCCCCACCCACCACCCAGCTCGGCGCATAGCCTCAGAGAAAGTCTCCCGCACATTCTTCAGGGTCGTTTACCGAGACTCGCGCATTCATTCTTTAATCACCACAGCGAGGCCGCGTTTACACCCCAGCTGGGTTACAGCAGCCCCCAGCCCCCCACCACAGTAATTACCGTACACGGGGAGTCACCCCCTCCCCCCCATCCCCCCACTCCCCCCGCTCCTCCTCCCCCCACTCCACTCCCCCCCACTCCTCCCTCCACTCCCCCCCCCCGCTCCCCCCCACTCCCCCCCCCCCGCTCCCCCCCCACTCCTCCCTCCACCCCCCCCACTCCCCCCCGCTCCCCCCCACTCCCCCCCACTCCACTCCCCCCACTCCTCCCTCTACTCCCCCCCGCTCCCCCCCGCTCCCCCCACTCCCCCCCCGCTCCCCCCCCACTCCCCCCCCCCGCTCCCCCCCACTCCTCCCTCCACTCCCCCCCGCTCCCCCCCACTCCCCCCACTCCCCCCACTCCCTCCCCCCCCCTCCTCCCTCACTCCCCCCCCCGCTCCTCCCCAGCTCCCCCCACTCCCCCCACTCCCCCCCCCCCCCTCCACTCCCCCCCCCCCCCCCCCCCCCCCCCCCACTCCCCCCACTCCCCTCCCCCCACTCTCCTCCCTCCCCCCCCCGCTCCCCCCCGCTCCCCCCACTCCTCCCCCCTAGCCCTCCCCCATAGCCCCCCCCCCCCGCCCACGTGACGCGTGTAAGAGTGACGTAGACGAGGCGCGAGGCTTCATTGCGAATGATGCGAAGCGGCGGCAATGAGATCCTCGGCGTGGCGAGCGCACAAAGGCAAAGGTGGGCCCGGGTAGCCTGCTCAGGCTGTTGGGCAAAGTGCTGTTGGGGCGAGCGCCACGAGCGGTCCGGAGCTGCGAGAGAGGAACTCGGGTCACGTGGTGACGAACCACCACCACCACCCCCACGGGTCACGTGGTGACGAACCACCACCACCACCCCCACGGGTCACGTGGTGACGAACCACCACCACCACCCCCCACGGGTCACGTGGTGACGAACCACCACCACCACCCCCACGGGTCACGTGGTGACGAACCACCACCACCACCCCCACGGGTCACGTGGTGACGAACCGCGACCCCCCCCTCCCCACCCCCACCCCCCCCACGGGTCGCGGTTCAAATGTTTATAGAACCACTCTCCAAGCCCGTGCTGGGCCACACAAACTCATCGCCGCACACGCGCAACACAGTACACACACAGTACACACACAGTACACACACACAGTACACACACAGTACACACACACAGTACACACACGCAGTACACACAGTACACACACACAGTACACACACACAGTACACACAGTACACACACACAGTACACACAGTACACACGCAGTACACACAGTACACACACAGTACACACACGCAGTACACACACACAGTACACACAGTACACACACAGTACACACACACAGTACACACACACAGTACACACAGTACACACACACAGTACACACACGCAGTACACACAATACACACACACAGTACACACACGCAGTACACACAGTACACACGCAGTACACACACAGTACACACACAGTACACACAGTACACACAGTACACACACAGTACACAGCACAGTACACACAGTACACACACGCAGTACACACAGTACACACACAGTACACGCACAGTACACACAGTACACACACGCAGTACACACAGTACACACACAGTACACACACAGTACACACAGTACACACACAGTACACACACGCAGTACACACACAGTACACACACGCAGTACACACAGTACACACACAGTACACACACGCAGTACACACACAGTACACACACAGTACACACACACAGTACACACAGTACACACAGTACACACACACAGTACACACACGCAGTACACACAGTACACACACAGTACACACACGCAGTACACACACAGTACACACACGCAGTACACACAGTACACACACAGTACACACACGCAGTACACACACAGTACACACACAGTACACACACGCAGTACACACAGTACACACACACAGTACACACACGCAGTACACACAGTACACACACAGTACACACACGCAGTACACACAGTACACACACACAGTACACACACACAGTACACACACACAGCACACACAGTACACACACACAGTACACACACAGTATACACACAGTACACACACGCAGTACACACACAGTACACACACAGTACACACACAGTACACACAGTACACACACAGTACACACACAGTACACACACAGTACACACAGTACACACACAGTACACACACAGCACACACACACAGTACACACACACAGTACACACAGTACACACACAGTACACACACGCAGTACACACAGTACACACACAGTACACACACACAGTACACACAGTACACACACAGTACACACACGCAGTACACACAGTACACACACACAGTACACACACACAGTACACACACACAGTACACACACGCAGTACACACAGTACACACACACAGTACACACACGCAGTACACACAGTACACACACACAGTACACACACGCAGTACACACAGTACACACACCGCACACGCAGCACACAGTACACACACAGTACACACACACAGTACACACACAGCACACACACAGTACACACACAGTACACACACACAGCACACACACACAGCACACACACAGTACACACACAGTACACACAGCACACACTCAGCACACAGCATACACAGCACAAACGCAGCACACACACAGTACACACACAGTACACACGCAGCACACACAAAGCACACACAAAGCACACACAGTACACACACACAGTACACACAGCACACGCGCAGCACACAGTACACACCCAGTACAGTACACACACACGCAGCACACACACAGTACACACACACACAGTACACACAGCACACACACACAGCACACACACACACAGTACACACACAGTACACACGCAGCACACACAAAGCACACACAAAGCACACACAGTACACACACACAGTACACACAGCACACGCGCAGCACACAGTACACACCCAGTACAGTACACACACACGCAGCACACACACAGTACACACACACACAGTACACACAGCACACACACACAGCACACACACACACAGTACACACACAGTACACACGCAACGCACACACAATACACACAATACACACACACGCAGCACACACACAGTACACACAGCACACACACAGCACACACACAGCACACACACACAGTACACACAATACACACACACAGTACACACAAAGACAAAGATCCCCGTATAGCCTTAACAGACTGTAGGGGCAAGTGCTGTTAGCGAGCACCTATGAAGGCCGGCACGGCACACGAGGGGGTTTGGTGGCCAGAGCCACGCCCGGCCGCCTTTGTCTCCCCAGTGGCGATGTTCACACACCGCACGGGTGTGTGTGTGTACGTGTCACTTCCTGAGCACAGAGCTGCATCTGGTACTCATTTGAGGCCGAGTCGACCTAGACGAGGCCCAGGACCTCTGGTGTCGGTGACCGTGAGTAGGAATCGAACTCGGGTGCGCCGGGTTCGTGGAGCAGTGCGCTAACCGCAGAGCCACCGCTCCCCTCCCACCACCAACACCACCACCACCACGTGCAAACAGATCTGAATATTTATTCATACTGCAGGGAGAATCCGATGAGCTATGAAGCTCTTTATCACAGATGTCCAGTAGGATGTCCAAACACACAAAAACAAAGATCCCCCGTGTAGCCTTCACAGACTGTTGGGGCAAGTGATGTTCGCGACGTTGCAGTACCTATGAAGGCCAAACACACAAACACACCACACACACCACACACACACCACACACATCACTCACACAACACACACCACACACCACACACACACACACAGCACACACACACCACACACACACAGCACACACACAACACACCACATACACCACACACACAGCACACACACACCACACACACACACAGCACACACACAACACACCACATACACCACACACACCACACACACACACACCACACACCACACACACACACACCACACACTCCCCACACTCCCCACACACCACACACACCACACACACACACCACACACACACCACACACACACCACACACACACCACACACACACCACACACACATCACAACACCACACATCACACCACCACACATCACACATCACACACACACCACACACTTCCCACACACCACACACACACACCACACACACCACACACACACCACACACACACCACACACACCACACACACACACCACACACACACACCACACACACACACCACACACACCACACAACACCACACAACACCACACACACCACACACACACACCACACACACACAGCACACACACACAGCACACACATCACACACACACCACACAGCACCGACACAGCACACACACACCACACACACCACACACACCACACACACCACACACACACACCACACACACACCACACACATCACGAGACAAACGCGCCGTGGTGTGTCTCGCCTCTCAGTGCTCACCTGGCTCAGGTGAGCGGCTCCCCCGAGTCGCCAGGTGCCCTGGTGGCTCTTCACCCGAGAGCCGGCCCCTCTCGCGGCCCGTGTCCACGCGCCGGCCCCATCGCCTCCACACACAAGACAAAGATCCCCCGGGTAGCCTCAACAGACGTCTTGGGGCCAAGTGCTGTTAGCGAACAACCTGTGAAGGCCGAGGGGGGGTGCTGTGCTGCCGGCACCACACCCGGCCGCCTTTGTCTCCCCAGCGGCGATGTTTACTCCGCACCGCGCCGGGTACTCATTATAGGCTGAGCCGACCTAGGGGCGGCCCAGGTAGTGAACTCGGGTGGTCGTGTTCAGCGCGCTAACCGCTGCGCCACCGCTCCGCACGCTCCGCGCGTTCCCTCTCCGGGTGCGTTCTGTGCCGTGTTGGGCAGCACTTTCACTCCCCCCCCACTCACCCCCCCCCCACTCACCCCCCCACTCACCCCCCCCACTCACCCCTCCCACTCACCCCTCCCACTCACCCCTCCCACTCACGCCCCCCACTCACACACCCCCCACTCATCCACTTACCCACCTGCACCCACTCATCCAGTCGCTGGCTCGCTCACCCACCCACCCACCCACTTACCACAACCACCGCCAGTCACCGCCAAATTCGCGTCCCCATCCCATTCATGCACACGTCCATTCACGAACTCACCCAGCCATTCACTCGCCCGCCCGCTCATCCACACACTCACTGGACCACCTCGTGGTCTACCCAGCCACGAACTCACTCGTTCACTCACCTGTCCAGAAACTCACCAACACATCCACCCACTCACCTGCCTATCCACTCACATTCGGTTCCACCACTCACGCACCGAATACGCAACCCTCTCATCTACCAACTTAACCTCTGACCCACCCATACACTCACCCACTCAGCCACTCACCCACCCACCCACCCACGCATCCACTCGCCCACCCATCCACTCGCCCACCCATCCACTCGCCCACCCATCCATGAACCCATCTATCCACTCACCCACCCATCCATGTCCCCGCTCAGCCGCTCACCCCGCTCAGCCACGCAACCACCCAGCTACTCACCCACCCATCCACTCGCCCACCCACGCACTCATCCACCCATCCACACACCCATTCAGCCACTCACCCATTCAGCCACTCACCCACTCAGCCACTCACCCACTCCTCACCCACCCATCAACTCACCCATTCAACCACTCACTCACCCACCCATCCACTCACCCATCCATCCACTCACCCATTCAGCCACTCACCCACTCACCCACCCATCCACTAACCCATTCAACCACTCACCCACTCAGCCACTCACCCGCCCACTCAGCCACTCACCCGCCCACCCACCCGCCCACCCACCCACCCATCCACCCACCCACCCGCCCACCCACCCACCCATCCACCCACCCACTCACCACCGCAGCAGCAGCAGCAGAGATGCAGTCGCGCACCAAACACAAATGTCCCCCGTGTAGCCTCCACGGAATGTTGGGGTGCAAGTGCCGTTGTCGAGGACCCACGGATGTGTTCAGTGTTCAACATCGAGTTGATGTTTGCAGGAACCAGGGCGTGAGAGCCCAAGAGACCCAGGCTTTAGAGTGCCACCCACCCGAATGATTCTCACACCAGTCTGGCGATTGGTGCCTTCTTGCTGTTTGCGTACACACACGCGCATGTACACACACACGCGCATGCACACGCACACACCCACACGCGCATGCACACGCACACGCACACGTACACGCACACGCGGGCATGCACACGCACACACCCACACCCACACGCGCACACACACACGTGCATGCACACACACACGCGGGCATGCACACGCACACACCCACACCCACACGCGCACACACACACGTGCATGCACACACACACACGCATGCACACACACACGCGCATGCACACGCACACACACACACGCGCATGCACACGCACACACACACACACACGCGCATGCACACGCACACACACACACGCGCATGCACACACACACGCGGGCATGCACACGCACACACCCCACACCCACACGCGCACACACACACGCGCATGCACACACACACACGCATGCACACACACACGCGCACACGCGCATGCACACGCACACACACACACACACGCGCATGCACACGCACACACACACACACGCGCATGCACACACACACGCGGGCATGCACACGCACACACCCACACCCACACGCGCATGCACACGCACACACACACACGCGCATGCACACGTACACGCACACACGCGCATGCACACGCACACACGCGCATGCACACGCACACACGCGCATGCACACGCACACGCGGGCATGCACACGCACACACCCACACGCGCATGCACACGCACACGCATGCACACGCACACGCATGCACACACACACGCGCATGCACGGGTGGAAGTGACACACACACACAGACAAAGACAAAGATCCCCCGTATAGCCTTAACAGACTGTAGGGGCAAGTGCTGTTAGCGAGCACCTATGAAGGCCGGAACGGTACACGAGGGGGTGGGTGGCCAGCACCACGCCCGACCGCCTTTGTCTCCCCAGTGGCGATGTTTACACACCGCACCAGGTACTCATTTAAGGCTGAGTCGACCTAGGGGAGGCCCAGGACCCGTTCAGATAATCGTCACTGATGTTGGCCGTGAGCGGGAATCGAACCCGGGTCGCCAGGTTCATAGCGCAGCGCGCTAACCGCTACACCACCGCTCCCCACACACACGCACGCACGCACGCACACACGCACACACACGCACACACACAGACACACACACAGACACAACAACAACCGCCATTCGCCACTAAGTGGCGGTGACGTCACCACGACGCTTGTGCCAGGCCAAGTGCACCTTGAGGCCACGTGAAGTGTCGAACACACACACACAGACACACATGCACACACACGCACGCACACACACACAGATACACACACACAGACACACACAGACACGGACACCCGTAACACACAGCCTCCCCTCCCACCCCGTTCCTACCACACCACGAGCGGGTAACTGCTCACCACAGCCCTGGGGCGGTGGAGTTCAGGAATTGGGGTGTGCGGTGGGGTCGGTGTGTGGGGTCGGTGGGAGGGGAGGGAGTTGAGGGAGGGGAGGTGATGGGAGGGGAGGGGAGGGGTGCTGTATTTTTAGGTGAGTGTGTTTATAATATACTTTTATGTAGATATCCACATTTAATATTTTTCTTCTGCAGTTTTTATTGAGAATGCAATATTTGACATCTCAACAACCTGAGGTGATAGACAAAAACTGATGCCAGATTTGGAATCAGCGCCCCGAAATTACCTTAGAAACCCTCGGAATACCTTATGCCAGAAAAAGTGTGTTGACCAATGTAATCCAACTGGGCCTTGCTCCTCGTTTTACAGCTGAGCCGACCTAGGGGAGGCCCACACAATCGCTCACCACGACATGGACATAGCACAGTCGGCTCGGCAAGGGGCCGCTGCTTTCACTGACGCCCTGGTTTAATTGTGGACACTCTACGTTCCTATGGACGGGTGTGCGTCTATTCCAGTCTCTCCATTCGACCGCCGCCGTTCGCTTTCCATCAGCAGCACCACCACCACCACCACCACTCTTCAAGATGGACAGAATCAGTACGATCAATGTCATCGATAGTCATATCGATCGGTTGGCGATCATCGTCACCATCGTCGTCATCGTCGTCCGTCAAAATAGCCGCCAGCATCCCCCGACACACAAGTCATCAATCACCGCCAGCCCCTCTCCGTGTCGCGTGTCACGGCCTCGCACCGCAACGCGTCCGTCGGCGTCGTCAAAGTTCACATTTTTGGGGGGGGAGACGTGGGGGCGGGGGGCTGGTGGGTGGGGGGGGGAGAAGGGGGGGGGGCGCCCGCGGCGCGCGTGCACGGTCGGGATTGGACACGTGGCCTCCAACACCATCACCACCACTACCACCCCACCACCACCATCACCACCACTACCACCCCACCACCACCACCCCCCCCACCCCCCCCTCCATCACCACCACCCCCCACCACCCCCCCCCACCACCACCCCCCACCACCACCACCCCCCACCACCACCCCAACCCCCCACCACACCCACCACCACCCCCCCACCACCACCACCACCCACCACCACCACCCTTCGTGTTTAATCAACCAACCAAAGGTGCAATATCCTGCCCAGGTGTTTGCAATGCGAACCCCCCCACCTATCCCCCCCTCACCTCCCCCCCTCCCCCCACCTCTCCCCCCCCCACCTCCTCCCCCCCACCTCTCCCCCCACCTCTCCCCCCCACCTCCCCCCCATCTCTCCCCACACCTCTCCCCCCACCTCCCCCCCACCTCCCCCCCCACCTCTCCCCCCCCCCCCCCACCTCTCCCCCCACACATCTCCCCCCCCCACCTCTCCCCCCCCCACCTCCTCCCCCTCCACCTCCCCC